>NC_139472.1:28922500-28927500 GCF_057233095.1 Heloderma suspectum | reverse complement strand
GGCTGGCCGTGCGGCAGAGCGGAGGCCGATGGCAGCGGCGCCGGGCGGAGCGGCGGCAGAGCGCGGCGGTCGAGGGCGAGATGACGCGGAGCGTCCAGCGACGGCACGGCTGGCGCGACCGACGGGGACAGCGCCGCGGGCGGCCCAATCGGAGGTGCCGCCCACGGCGGCCGGTGAGTCTCTGGGCTCCGGGGAGCGGGAGGATGACCTGGGAGGTCCGGGTGGCAGCGGCGGAGAGTGCGGCGAGCCGGCGGGCCCGTTCAAAGCCCCGGGAAGGCCGCCCTCGGCCGCGGGTTCGAGGAAACGAGGGGAGACGCGCCTCGGCAGCGCCGGCTCTGCGGCGGAGGAGGACTCGGCCAAGAAGCGGCCCAGGAAGGGTCCTGGGCGGGCCTCCGGGTCAGGAGCGAGCAGCGGCGCCGGAGTCACAGGGGCACGGCAAGCGGGACGGGCTGCCTCAGACACGGAGCAGGAGCAGGAGGGGGGGCTCCGGGGAGAGGCCGGTCTGTCCCCAGGTACTGCCGTGCCTGTTGCTGTGCCTCCTGCAGGTGCTCGGAACGGCGGCAGAGATGGCGGCGCTAGGCGGAACTCCGCGACCCCGAGGGACGAGGCCACGGCCGGGACGGCAGCGTCGGCAGCTCAGCGGGAACAGCGGACGGCGGCGAACGGCGGGACGCGCTCCTACGCCTCGGTGGCCGGCAACGCGCGTGCAGAGCGGCGCGGCGGGCGCCGTGGAGGTGGTGGCGGCAGCGGCACAGGGGACGCCTTTCCCTGGGATGAGGACGGCGAGGAGGAGGATGAGGAGGGCTACCTGGGCCGCCTGCTCGACGGCCTGTCGGACGGGTCGGGCGCGAGGAGCAGAGACCCGTGGCGGCGCTACGTTGTGCGCTTCCGCTACCGGGGGGCTGACCTGGAAGACACGCGGGACTACCTGGCCTCGGTCCTCCTGCTGGAGACTTTGGCCTTCGACAGGGCGGATGTGGTGGCCCTCATTCAACTTCCAGGCTCGCGTGAGACGGACGTCTGCCTGGCGTCCGAGAACGCCTACCGCCGCTTTTGGGTGGGCTGCAAAGCGGCGCAGCGCGCCAACCCGGCCCTGCTGGCGGACTTTGAGGTGGTGCCGCTCTTCCGGGGTGACACGAAGGTCCTGACCGTCATCTTCAGGACCTCTGCCATCCCGGAGGAGGACGTGACTCTCTGGGTGTCACGCTATGCAAAAATACTCATGGGACCTGACAAGAAGCGTGACCGGCACGGTTTTTGGACTGGGGAATACCGTTGCGTAGTCGCCTTCAAGGGGGAGGAGACGGGAGGAGGCCGCATCCCAAAGTACTTCTACCTGGGGGCGGAGAGGGGCATCACACGGTACAGCGGCCAGCCGCCGGCGTGCTTCCAGTGCGGCTCCTACGGCCACCGGCGGCGGAACTGCACCACGCCGCTGTGCTCGCGGTGCGGCGTCCGCGGACACGCAACGGCCGCCTGCCAGGCCAGCATCCGCTGCAACCTGTGCGAGGAGCCCGGGCACACCTACTTTTGGTGTCCGCGTGCCCAGTACAACCGGGAGGACGAGGAGCGGTGGGGTGCGGCGAACAGGGCCGCCCAGGCGGGGCGGGAGCGTGCAGAGGCACAGGCCTGGCATCAAGCGCAACAGAGACGGCGGGAAGGGGAGGCGCAAGGTGTGAGGCCGGGGGCTCCGGACAGGGCCCGCGCCCAAGAGTCAAAGGCCCGGGGGGGCGCTGGCAACCAGGGGGAGGAGGGCGCCGACTGGCGGACGGTCACCCGCCGGCCGGCAGGAAAGAAAGGCAGGACCCCGGATGCCGGGGTTGCAGGCGCCGCGCCACGTGCTACAGGCGTGGAGGTGTGGCGGGCACAAAACACCGTGTTACAGACATGCAACGCCTTCAGACTCCTCGGGGAAGGTGAGTGGCAAGGGCCAGGCCAACGCCTACATGCCGACAACGACCCTGGTCTAGAAGAGGACCGGCAAGGGGGGAGCGCGGCCGAAGAGCAGACGGCAACCAAGGAGGGGCAGGCAGGCGGGGAAGACGCCTCTCCGCCGCCAGTGCAGCCGCTCCCGCCGCGAGAGCAGCAGCCCGAGGATGCGCAGCGGGCCCGGAAGATGAAGAGGCGGCGGCGGGGAGGGGGTGCCGCGACGGAGTCGGGGACCCCAAGCGTGGGTACAGCCCCGGTGGGGAGGGATAGAGAGGGCCGGCCGTCGCAGAAGACACCCGACTTGCCCACCGACCCCGAACTATCAGCAGACCTGTCAGTTGTCCCGCCAACTGGCCCCAACACCGTACTACAAGCGCGGAGTGAGCAACAGGACGGGACTGACCCCAACGGCGAGCTGGATGAAAGGCAGGACTTTACGTGCATGGTGGAGGTCGGCTCAGGAGCAGTGACAGCTCCCGCCATGGATGGAACAGGAAACATCGTGCGAGGCTGCCCGGGAGGCCGGAGGCGACCAGAAAAAGAAATCAGGGCACCGGACAGTAGGTCGACGGAGAGTGCGGTGGAGGACACCGGGGATGAGCTCGCCCTGGTCCCGTACGCCCTCTCCCCAGAGCACAGTGCGCCTCCGCCCTGGGAGTCACCCGGACCCCCCCACGCGTGCCCGGATGCACGACCTGGTGAGGCTACACCTCCGGCTTGGCCTCCGGAGGGGGTAGGGAAGTCTGCGGCCGCCGCAACCCCCTGAACGCCATGACTGCGCTACGCCTCGCGACGTGGAACGCTAGGGGCTTGCGCTCGTGGCGCAGGGCGGAGGAGATCCTGCCAACCCTGGCAGCGCTGGCGCAGGACGTGCTCATCTTGCAGGAGCTGCACTTCACCAACGAGCAGCAGCGGAGCCGAGCACAGCGGCTCTGGACCGCCGGGCCGTCGGTGTGGTCCTACGACGGCGAGGAAGGCTCGGCGGGCGTGGCGCTGCTCTTCCGCTCGCGGGCCGACCTCGCCATCGACGGAGTCGTGGAAGCGGTGCCGGGGAGGCTGCTGGTGGCGGACCTGACGCTGCGGAGCGTATCGGCGAGCGGGACGGCGGAGGAGCGTGCCTTCCGCATCTGCGGGCTCTACGCCCCCGTACAGGCCGCACGGCGGCGGGCTTTCTGGGCACATCTGCGGAACGCGTGCCACACGCGTCGTTGCCTGCTCGTGGCCGGGGATTTTAACAACCGCTCCCGGCTCTCAGACCGCAGCGCGTACGTGGGCGGGGTGCGCACGGCGGGCGAGGCCGAGCGCCCGCTGCATGGTGGCGGCGCCCCGCTGCTGCCAGACGAGCGTGAGCTGGAGCGCTTCCTGGCACAGGCCGGACTGGCGGACAAGGCACGCGAGGCCCCTAACGCGCTCGACTTCTTCCCAGTAGGGTGCCGGAGGGCGTACGCAGGCAGTTATCCGCCCGTCGGGGACGGTGCCGCTGCACGCTACACGTTCTACCACCCGTGCTTTGCCAGCCGCGTGGACCGGGTACGCGCACCGGAGAGTGTCTACGTACAGCGTTGCGCCGTGACCATCACCCCGTGGTCCGACCACGGGATACTGCGCCTAGAGCTGGCTGTGGGCGAAGTCTTCCCGAGGGGGCGACCCCTTTGGCGCCTGCGCCCGGAGGCGCTTCAGCGGGAGGAGTGCCGCGCGCTGGTAGCGACCACGCTGGCGTGCCTGCTGTCGCTGCGCACGGCGGGCCTATACAGGGATGCGGCCCCGCTGGAGTGGTGGGAGCGAGTCAAGCGAGAGGTGCGGCAGCGGTGCCGGCGGCAGGAGCGGGCGGCCTACTCCGCAGAGACACGCCGCTACCACGATGCCGTCTACCACTTCCTACAGTGCCACGCGCGTGCCGGGCGCGGCCAGCCTGTCGACACCAAGGTCCTGACACAGGCGCGGGAGAGCATCGCGCATTACCAGCGCGAGCGCTGGGACCGGCGGCGCCGGGCCAAGGTGTGCCGCACGCGTGGTGGCAGCGTAGATGTTGACGAGTGGGCGAAGACCAGGGGCGGTGGCGCAAGCCCACCGGCAGCCATCCAAGGGCTGCGCAGGACGGAGGCGGACGGCGTCAGCACGAGCCCGGGAGAGATGCTCCAGGTCGTTGAGGATTTCTATGGCGCCCTTTTTGCAAAGAAGACCCAGATCGCTGCCAACCAAAGCGAGGCCTTCCTGCACGCCATCGATGCGATGCCCGGCGATGGCGGGAGGCGGGGCTGGCGCAGCCTGTGTGAGGGCCTGAACGAGGAGGACGCACGCGGCCTGGTGGCACCCATCGCCGAGGAAGAGGTGGCGGCGGCCATCGCGCGCGGGCGCAGCCGCTCTGCGCCAGGCCCCGATGGCCTCGGCTGGGCCTTCTACAAGAAATTCCGTGCCTGGCTGGCACGCCCCCTGGCGGAAGTCTTCACGGCGTGCCTGGCACAGGACCGGACTAGCGTGACTTTTGGCGAGGGCACGCTCGTCCTCTTCCCCAAGCGCGGAGACCTGACGCTGCTCAAGAACTGGCGCCCCATCGTGCTGACCAACGTTGACTACCGCGTGCTGGCAGCAGTGCTCAACGCACGGCTGGCGGCCGTGGCCGGGAAGATCGTGGTGCGTGCGCAGACCAGCGCGGTGCCGGGGCGCGCCATGCAGGACTCGCTCTGCGCACTACGTGAAGTCTTCCAGCTAGCACGCATGGGCCAGTGGCGCGGGCTGCTGCTCCAGCTGGACCAGGAGAAGGCCTTCGACAACGTACACCATGCCTTCCTGTGGGCGGCGCTGCGCTGGAAGGGCGTGCCCGAGACCTTTGTAGGCTATGTGCGACTGCTGTACCACGGCGCGGCCATCGTCCCGCAGCTGAACGGGCACCGCGGCGCACCGATCCTCATCCAGTCGGGCGTACGGCAGGGATGCCCGCTCAGCGCGTTGCTCTATGTGCTGAGCCTGGACGCGGTGCTGTGTCGGCTGGAACTGGAGAAAGGCATCACCGGTGTGCGCTTCCACCTGGCCACCCGGATGACAGTGGAAGGAGGAGCGGCCGGAGTCCA
>NC_139472.1:28905000-28912500 GCF_057233095.1 Heloderma suspectum | reverse complement strand
GCGGCGCCGCCGGGGAGGTGAAGGGGACGCCTGGGAGTGTGTGGAGAGTCCGGACCGAGCCGGGCGCTCGCCCGGGTCTGACTCCGACTATGCAGGCCAGGAGGCGGAGGGTGGAGACGGGAGAGCCCGCTCCCCGATCAAGCATGCCGCCCTAGGTTGGGTGGGCGGTGCGGTGACACGGGGCCCATCGCCCTCGCCACTGCTGGAGGCAGGGAGGGAGGCGTTAGAGCCCGGAAATGCCCGCGTGTGCTGCAGTGGAGGGCCCCGGGTGGGAGACAGAGAGGGCCTGGTCCTGTCAGAGGGCGGCACCAGCCTCGCGGCGGTGGCGCAGCCTCGGTCCCAGGGAAATGGTGTGAGGGACAGGCACGGCGCACGAAGGCGCTTACCCTGGGAGAGCAGCTCAGGGGATGGCAGCAGCGAGAAGAGCAGCCGCAGCAGCAGCCAGGAGCGCGGCAGCGGGGAGCCGGGCAAAGAGCTCCTGGGCGGCCGCGTCGACGCAGACTTCCTCCGCCAGCAGTTCGGGACGGACTTTGGGTCGTCGGTGGAGGAGGAGACGGACATGAGCCGGGGCCTGCCGGCGCTCCGCTCCTCCTCCGGAGGCAGCGGAGGCGGCTCGCGCGATTTCCGGATCCTCCAGCGGTGGACGGAAGCTCTCCACACGCCGCTGGCCAGAGTCCATGAGCTCGTGGTGCCGGCAACGTTTGACCGATATGACCTGCTGCGCCTCTGGGGCTACGTGGTCGCCCGCATCGCCCTCCCCGCGGTGCCGACCAACAACCTGTCTAAGTACAGCCAGGGCAGGGTCTGGGACTTCTTCACCCAGACCTTCCGCCCGCTATGGGACACCCTAGCCGGACGTTGCTGTGGGCTCACGGAGAACCAACTCGCCCTCGTTCGCTCCCTGGCGCTGGCTGCGTTACGCCGGATCCTGGTGGGGCGCAGGCCTCGTGGCGCGCCCGCCGACTTCCCGGCCTGGCTGGAGGCGGGCAGCCTGGTGCGCACGTTCCAAGATATCCACCGGACGTGGGTCGTCGCCCCGAGCGACGCGCCGGTACTTTTCCTGGCCAGGACCGAGGACTGGTCCTCCTTCGTGTCACAGGCGGACTTCCGTGAGTGGCTGGAGAACGTCATCGGCCTCCTGCGCCAGCGGCAGCGCATCGAGAAGCAGCGGCAGGCGGACGAGGGAGCAATGGCTGGCCGTGCGGCAGAGCGGAGGCCGATGGCAGCGGCGCCGGGCGGAGCGGCGGCAGAGCGCGGCGGTCGAGGGCGAGATGACGCGGAGCGTCCAGCGACGGCACGGCTGGCGCGACCGACGGGGACAGCGCCGCGGGCGGCCCAATCGGAGGTGCCGCCCACGGCGGCCGGTGAGTCTCTGGGCTCCGGGGAGCGGGAGGATGACCTGGGAGGTCCGGGTGGCAGCGGCGGAGAGTGCGGCGAGCCGGCGGGCCCGTTCAAAGCCCCGGGAAGGCCGCCCTCGGCCGCGGGTTCGAGGAAACGAGGGGAGACGCGCCTCGGCAGCGCCGGCTCTGCGGCGGAGGAGGACTCGGCCAAGAAGCGGCCCAGGAAGGGTCCTGGGCGGGCCTCCGGGTCAGGAGCGAGCAGCGGCGCCGGAGTCACAGGGGCACGGCAAGCGGGACGGGCTGCCTCAGACACGGAGCAGGAGCAGGAGGGGGGGCTCCGGGGAGAGGCCGGTCTGTCCCCAGGTACTGCCGTGCCTGTTGCTGTGCCTCCTGCAGGTGCTCGGAACGGCGGCAGAGATGGCGGCGCTAGGCGGAACTCCGCGACCCCGAGGGACGAGGCCACGGCCGGGACGGCAGCGTCGGCAGCTCAGCGGGAACAGCGGACGGCGGCGAACGGCGGGACGCGCTCCTACGCCTCGGTGGCCGGCAACGCGCGTGCAGAGCGGCGCGGCGGGCGCCGTGGAGGTGGTGGCGGCAGCGGCACAGGGGACGCCTTTCCCTGGGATGAGGACGGCGAGGAGGAGGATGAGGAGGGCTACCTGGGCCGCCTGCTCGACGGCCTGTCGGACGGGTCGGGCGCGAGGAGCAGAGACCCGTGGCGGCGCTACGTTGTGCGCTTCCGCTACCGGGGGGCTGACCTGGAAGACACGCGGGACTACCTGGCCTCGGTCCTCCTGCTGGAGACTTTGGCCTTCGACAGGGCGGATGTGGTGGCCCTCATTCAACTTCCAGGCTCGCGTGAGACGGACGTCTGCCTGGCGTCCGAGAACGCCTACCGCCGCTTTTGGGTGGGCTGCAAAGCGGCGCAGCGCGCCAACCCGGCCCTGCTGGCGGACTTTGAGGTGGTGCCGCTCTTCCGGGGTGACACGAAGGTCCTGACCGTCATCTTCAGGACCTCTGCCATCCCGGAGGAGGACGTGACTCTCTGGGTGTCACGCTATGCAAAAATACTCATGGGACCTGACAAGAAGCGTGACCGGCACGGTTTTTGGACTGGGGAATACCGTTGCGTAGTCGCCTTCAAGGGGGAGGAGACGGGAGGAGGCCGCATCCCAAAGTACTTCTACCTGGGGGCGGAGAGGGGCATCACACGGTACAGCGGCCAGCCGCCGGCGTGCTTCCAGTGCGGCTCCTACGGCCACCGGCGGCGGAACTGCACCACGCCGCTGTGCTCGCGGTGCGGCGTCCGCGGACACGCAACGGCCGCCTGCCAGGCCAGCATCCGCTGCAACCTGTGCGAGGAGCCCGGGCACACCTACTTTTGGTGTCCGCGTGCCCAGTACAACCGGGAGGACGAGGAGCGGTGGGGTGCGGCGAACAGGGCCGCCCAGGCGGGGCGGGAGCGTGCAGAGGCACAGGCCTGGCATCAAGCGCAACAGAGACGGCGGGAAGGGGAGGCGCAAGGTGTGAGGCCGGGGGCTCCGGACAGGGCCCGCGCCCAAGAGTCAAAGGCCCGGGGGGGCGCTGGCAACCAGGGGGAGGAGGGCGCCGACTGGCGGACGGTCACCCGCCGGCCGGCAGGAAAGAAAGGCAGGACCCCGGATGCCGGGGTTGCAGGCGCCGCGCCACGGGCTACAGGCGTGGAGGTGTGGCGGGCACAAAACACCGTGTTACAGACATGCAACGCCTTCAGACTCCTCGGGGAAGGTGAGTGGCAAGGGCCAGGCCAACGCCTACATGCCGACAACGACCCTGGTCTAGAAGAGGACCGGCAAGGGGGGAGCGCGGCCGAAGAGCAGACGGCAACCAAGGAGGGGCAGGCAGGCGGGGAAGACGCCTCTCCGCCGCCAGTGCAGCCGCTCCCGCCGCGAGAGCAGCAGCCCGAGGATGCGCAGCGGGCCCGGAAGATGAAGAGGCGGCGGCGGGGAGGGGGTGCCGCGACGGAGTCGGGGACCCCAAGCGTGGGTACAGCCCCGGTGGGGAGGGATAGAGAGGGCCGGCCGTCGCAGAAGACACCCGACTTGCCCACCGACCCCGAACTATCAGCAGACCTGTCAGTTGTCCCGCCAACTGGCCCCAACACCGTACTACAAGCGCGGAGTGAGCAACAGGACGGGACTGACCCCAACGGCGAGCTGGATGAAAGGCAGGACTTTACGTGCATGGTGGAGGTCGGCTCAGGAGCAGTGACAGCTCCCGCCATGGATGGAACAGGAAACATCGTGCGAGGCTGCCCGGGAGGCCGGAGGCGACCAGAAAAAGAAATCAGGGCACCGGACAGTAGGTCGACGGAGAGTGCGGTGGAGGACACCGGGGATGAGCTCGCCCTGGTCCCGTACGCCCTCTCCCCAGAGCACAGTGCGCCTCCGCCCTGGGAGTCACCCGGACCCCCCCACGCGTGCCCGGATGCGCGACCTGGTGAGGCTACACCTCCGGCTTGGCCTCCGGAGGGGGTAGGGAAGTCTGCGGCCGCCGCAACCCCCTGAACGCCATGACTGCGCTACGCCTCGCGACGTGGAACGCTAGGGGCTTGCGCTCGTGGCGCAGGGCGGAGGAGATCCTGCCAACCCTGGCAGCGCTGGCGCAGGACGTGCTCATCTTGCAGGAGCTGCACTTCACCAACGAGCAGCAGCGGAGCCGAGCACAGCGGCTCTGGACCGCCGGGCCGTCGGTGTGGTCCTACGACGGCGAGGAAGGCTCGGCAGGCGTGGCGCTGCTCTTCCGCTCGCGGGCCGACCTCGCCATCGACGGAGTCGTGGAAGCGGTGCCGGGGAGGCTGCTGGTGGCGGACCTGACGCTGCGGAGCGTATCGGCGAGCGGGACGGCGGAGGAGCGTGCCTTCCGCATCTGCGGGCTCTACGCCCCCGTACAGGCCGCACGGCGGCGGGCTTTCTGGGCACATCTGCGGAACGCGTGCCACACGCGTCGTTGCCTGCTCGTGGCCGGGGATTTTAACAACCGCTCCCGGCTCTCAGACCGCAGCGCGTACGTGGGCGGGGTGCGCACGGCGGGCGAGGCCGAGCGCCCGCTGCATGGTGGCGGCGCCCCGCTGCTGCCAGACGAGCGTGAGCTAGAGCGCTTCCTGGCACAGGCCGGACTGGCGGACAAGGCACGCGAGGCCCCTAACGCGCTCGACTTCTTCCCAGTAGGGTGCCGGAGGGCGTACGCAGGCAGTTATCCGCCCGTCGGGGACGGTGCCGCTGCACGCTACACGTTCTACCACCCGTGCTTTGCCAGCCGCGTGGACCGGGTACGCGCACCGGAGAGTGTCTACGTACAGCGTTGCGCCGTGACCATCACCCCGTGGTCCGACCACGGGATACTGCGCCTAGAGCTGGCTGTGGGCGAAGTCTTCCCGAGGGGGCGACCCCTTTGGCGCCTGCGCCCGGAGGCGCTTCAGCGGGAGGAGTGCCGCGCGCTGGTAGCGACCACGCTGGCGTGCCTGCTGTCGCTGCGCACGGCGGGCCTATACAGGGATGCGGCCCCGCTGGAGTGGTGGGAGCGAGTCAAACGAGAGGTGCGGCAGCGGTGCCGGCGGCAGGAGCGGGCGGCCTACTCCGCAGAGACACGCCGCTACCACGATGCCGTCTACCACTTCCTACAGTGCCACGCGCGTGCCGGGCGCGGCCAGCCTGTCGACACCAAGGTCCTGACACAGGCGCGGGAGAGCATCGCGCATTACCAGCGCGAGCGCTGGGACCGGCGGCGCCGGGCCAAGGTGTGCCGCACGCGTGGTGGCAGCGTAGATGTTGACGAGTGGGCGAAGACCAGGGGCGGTGGCGCAAGCCCACCGGCAGCCATCCAAGGGCTGCGCAGGACGGAGGCGGACGGCGTCAGCACGAGCCCGGGAGAGATGCTCCAGGTCGTTGAGGATTTCTATGGCGCCCTTTTTGCAAAGAAGACCCAGATCGCTGCCAACCAAAGCGAGGCCTTCCTGCACGCCATCGATGCGATGCCCGGCGATGGCGGGAGGCGGGGCTGGCGCAGCCTGTGTGAGGGCCTGAACGAGGAGGACGCACGCGGCCTGGTGGCACCCATCGCCGAGGAAGAGGTGGCGGCGGCCATCGCGCGCGGGCGCAGCCGCTCTGCGCCAGGCCCCGATGGCCTCGGCTGGGCCTTCTACAAGAAATTCCGTGCCTGGCTGGCACGCCCCCTGGCGGAAGTCTTCACGGCGTGCCTGGCACAGGACCGGACTAGCGTGACTTTTGGCGAGGGCACGCTCGTCCTCTTCCCCAAGCGCGGAGACCTGACGCTGCTCAAGAACTGGCGCCCCATCGTGCTGACCAACGTTGACTACCGCGTGCTGGCAGCAGTGCTCAACGCACGGCTGGCGGCCGTGGCCGGGAAGATCGTGGTGCGTGCGCAGACCAGCGCGGTGCCGGGGCGCGCCATGCAGGACTCGCTCTGCGCACTACGTGAAGTCTTCCAGCTAGCACGCATGGGCCAGTGGCGCGGGCTGCTGCTCCAGCTGGACCAGGAGAAGGCCTTCGACAACGTACACCATGCCTTCCTGTGGGCGGCGCTGCGCTGGAAGGGCGTGCCCGAGACCTTTGTAGGCTATGTGCGACTGCTGTACCACGGCGCGGCCATCGTCCCGCAGCTGAACGGGCACCGCGGCGCACCGATCCTCATCCAGTCGGGCGTACGGCAGGGATGCCCGCTCAGCGCGCTGCTCTATGTGCTGAGCCTGGACGCGGTGCTGTGTCGGCTGGAACTGGAGAAAGGCATCACCGGTGTGCGCTTCCACCTGGCCACCCGGATGACAGTGGAAGGAGGAACGGCCGGAGTCCACCCGCGGAAGTGGCCCCAGCACACCGGGAGCAGCGACGACGACAGCAGCGAAGGCGGCGGTGGCGGCGGCCCTCAAAGCGGCGGCCCTCAAAACGGCCGGGCCTCGGCAGCGCCTACACTCAAGCTCGTAGCGCACGCGGATGACGTCTCACTGCTCGTGCGAGATGACAATGCGGAGCTGACAGAAGTGCGGAGGGTTTTTGACGCATACGCAGCGGCGTCCGGAGCGTGCCTGAATGCCGAGAAAAGCTTTGTCGTCTCTTTCGATGCGCTGGAGGGTACGGTACGGCGGAAGCCACTAGCGCAGCGGCTGCGCAGCGGTGGAAGCGGTGGCGGCGGCCCAGCGAGGGGAGCCGGCGTGGCGGAGGCCACCGAACCAGGCGCCGGTGACGTGGAAGCGAAGAACGACGTCAAGCTGCTCGGCATCCGCTTTTCCGTGCGGAGGGACGGCTGGAAGTGCAACTGGCACTCCTGGGCAGAAGGGGTCCGCAACAGGGTGGCACAGTGGAAGCCCTGGCGGCTCACCCTGTACCAGAAAGCACGCTATGTGCGCACCTACCTGCTCCCGGCGGCGGCCAACCTGGCAGCAGTGTACCCGCCCCCGGAGCGGCTCGTGCAAGACATCAGCGCAGAACTGTTCACCTTCCTGTGGGGCATGCGCACGTTCCCACTGGCACGCGTGGTGGCGTACCGGCCCGTCGCGCAGGCGGGGCTGGCCTTCCCGGCAGTTGGGCCGGCGCTGCTGGCCTCCTTCCTGGCCTGCAACTTCGGGAAGTGGGCGCTTGCACGTGCGGAGGCAAGCGGTGCGGCGCCAGAAGGCCGCCCGCGCATAGCAGAGCACTTCTGGATGGAAGGTTTCGAGCGTGGCTGGCGGGGCAGCGCATGGGCGCGACGCTGGTGGGACGAGGGTTCCTGGGACTACCGCATCACACAGGCCGCCAAGGCCATGGGGCCCGACTACCTCGCCGAGGTCTACGGAGCGGTCCGGCAGTGGCGTGTCCCGGCGCAAGCTTTCCGGGGGCCGGAGGAAGGAGCGGGCACGCCATGGGTGCCGCGACGTGCTGGTGGTCCGCTGGCACAACTCAAGCGCCGCCTCTATTGGGACATGCTCGACGCGTGCATGTTCACGCCGCACGCGGAGCGGGAGCGCACAAAGGAGGGCCGGCCGCAGTACCTGCGTGAGCCGGAGTACCCACTGGAGTACTTCCAGGACCGGCGTGTGCCATACGCGCTGTGGGAGGTGCGGTGGCGGGCCTACCACGGTGTGCTCGCGCTGCAAGGCTGCAAGCCCTGGCTGCGGGGCGATGAA
>NC_139472.1:28837500-28845000 GCF_057233095.1 Heloderma suspectum | reverse complement strand
CAGCCAGGCTCTCAGCATTAGCTGGCTGGAGCCTTGCTGATGGGCAGCACTCGGAGGCAGGGGCCTGGGCTGCTGCTGGCAGTAAGGAGGCAACGGGGGCTGTGCTGGCCCTGGCTGCAGTGGGGGCCGAGCAAGAGGCCGTTCTCGGAACAACAGCCGAGGGGCTTGGAGAGGAGAGCGTGGAGGGGGAGCAGGCGGGCCCGCAGCGCTCTGGGAGGCGCGCTGCCTACCTCGCGCTGTATGAGAGGGTGCGCCCCTGGGCGGAAGGCACCGAGAGGGGAGAGCGGCTGCAGAAGCTGGTGGGCCAGATGGCCGCCCAGCAGGAGCGCCTGGCGGAGCTGGAGGAAATGACGGAGGCGGAGCGGCGGGCCCATGGGCTGGAGGGATTCAGGCGAGAGAAGTCCATGCTCTGGCGATCCCTGCGCGACCTGGAGAGGCGCTGCGATGCCCTCGCGCTCCGTTTCGGGGTGCGGCGTCGCCGGGGAGGTGAAGGGGACGCCTGGGAGTGTGTGGAGAGTCCGGACCGAGCCGGGCGCTCGCCCGGGTCTGACTCCGACTATGCAGGCCAGGAGGCGGAGGGTGGAGACGGGAGAGCCCGCTCCCCGATCAAGCATGCCGCCCTAGGTTGGGTGGGCGGTGCGGTGACACGGGGCCCATCGCCCTCGCCACTGCTGGAGGCAGGGAGGGAGGCGTTAGAGCCCGGAAATGCCCGCGTGTGCTGCAGTGGAGGGCCCCGGGTGGGAGACAGAGAGGGCCTGGTCCTGTCAGAGGGCGGCACCAGCCTCGCGGCGGTGGCGCAGCCTCGGTCCCAGGGAAATGGTGTGAGGGACAGGCACGGCGCACGAAGGCGCTTACCCTGGGAGAGCAGCTCAGGGGATGGCAGCAGCGAGAAGAGCAGCCGCAGCAGCAGCCAGGAGCGCGGCAGCGAGGAGCCGGGCAAAGAGCTCCTGGGCGGCCGCGTCGACGCAGACTTCCTCCGCCAGCAGTTCGGGACGGACTTTGGGTCGTCGGTGGAGGAGGAGACGGACATGAGCCGGGGCCTGCCGGCGCTCCGCTCCTCCTCCGGAGGCAGCGGAGGCGGCTCGCGCGAGTTCCGGATCCTCCAGCGGTGGACGGAAGCTCTCCACACGCCGCTGGCCAGAGTCCATGAGCTCGTGGTGCCGGCAACGTTTGACCGATATGACCTGCTGCGCCTCTGGGGCTACGTGGTCGCCCGCATCGCCCTCCCTGCGGTGCCGACCAACAACCTGTCTAAGTACAGCCAGGGCAAGGTCTGGGACTTCTTCACCCAGACCTTCCGCCCGCTATGGGACACCCTAGCCGGACGTTGCTGTGGGCTCACGGAGAACCAACTCGCCCTTGTTCGCTCCCTGGCACTGGCTGCGTTACGCCGGATCCTGGTGGGGCGCAGGCCTCGTGGCGCGCCCGCCGACTTCCCGGCCTGGCTGGAGGCGGGCAGCCTGGTGCGCACGTTCCAAGATATCCACCGGACGTGGGTCGTCGCCCCGAGCGACGCGCCGGTACTTTTCCTGGCCAGGACCGAGGACTGGTCCTCCTTCGTGCCACAGGCGGACTTCCGTGAGTGGCTGGAGACCGTCATCGGCCTCCTGCGCCAGCGGCAGCGCATCGAGAAGCAGCGGCAGGCGGACGAGGGAGAAATGGCCGGCCGTGCGGCAGAGCGGAGGCCGATGGCAGCGGCGCCGGGCGGAGCGGCGGCAGAGCGCGGCGGTCGAGGGCGAGATGACGCGGAGCGTCCAGCGACGGCACGGCTGGCGCGACCGACGGGGACAGCGCCGCGGGCGGCCCAATCGGAGGTGCCGCCCACGGCGGCCGGTGAGTCTCTGGGCTCCGGGGAGCGGGAGGATGACCTGGGAGGTCCGGGTGGCAGCGGCGGAGAGTGCGGCGAGCCGGCGGGCCCGTTCAAAGCCCCGGGTAGGCCGCCCTCGGCCGCGGGTTCGAGGAAACGAGGGGAGACGCGCCTCGGCAGCGCCGGCTCTGCGGCGGAGGAGGACTCGGCCAAGAAGCGGCCCAGGAAGGGTCCTGGGCGGGCCTCCGGGTCAGGAGCGAGCAGCGGCGCCGGAGTCACAGGGGCACGGCAAGCGGGACGGGCTGCCTCAGACACGGAGCAGGAGCAGGAGGGGGGGCTCCGGGGAGAGGCCGGTCTGTCCCCAGGTACTGCCGTGCCTGTTGCTGTGCCTCCCGCAGGTGCTCGGAACGGCGGCAGAGATGGCGGCGCCAGGCGGAACTCCGCGACCCCGAAGGACGAGGCCACGGCCGGGACGGCAGCGTCGGCATCTCAGCGGGAACAGCGGACGGCGGCGAACGGCGGGACGCGCTCCTACGCCTCGGTGGCCGGCAACGCGCGTGCAGAGCGGCGCGGCGGGCGCCGTGGAGGTGGTGGCGGCAGCGGCACAGGGGACGCCTTTCCCTGGGATGAGGACGGCGAGGAGGAGGATGAGGAGGGCTACCTGGGCCGCCTGCTCAACGGCCTGTCGGACGGGTCGGGCGCGAGGAGCAGAGACCCGTGGCGGCGCTACGTTGTGCGCTTCCGCTACCGGGGGGCTGACCTGGAAGACACGCGGGACTACCTGGCCTCGGTCCTCCTGCTGGAGACTTTGGCCTTCGACAGGGCGGATGTGGTGGCCCTCATTCAACTTCCAGGCTCGCGTGAGACGGACGTCTGCCTGGCGTCCGAGAACGCCTACCGCCGCTTTTGGGTGGGCTGCAAAGCGGCGCAGCGCGCCAACCCGGCCCTGCTGGCGGACTTTGAGGTGGTGCCGCTCTTCCGGGGTGACACGAAGGTCCTGACCGTCATCTTCAGGACCTCTGCCATCCCGGAAGAGGACGTGACTCTCTGGGTGTCACGCTATGCAAAAATACTCATGGGACCTGACAAGAAGCGTGACCGGCACGGTTTTTGGACTGGGGAATACCGTTGCGTAGTCGCCTTCAAGGGGGAGGAGACGGGAGGAGGCCGCATCCCAAAGTACTTCTACCTGGGGGCGGAGAGGGGCATCACACGGTACAGCGGCCAGCCGCCGGCGTGCTTCCAGTGCGGCTCCTACGGCCACCGGCGGCGGAACTGCACCACGCCGCTGTGCTCGCGGTGCGGCGTCCGCGGACACGCAACGGCCGCCTGCCAGGCCAGCATCCGCTGCAACCTGTGCGAGGAGCCCGGGCACACCTACTTTTGGTGTCCGCGTGCCCAGTACAACCGGGAGGACGAGGAGCGGTGGGGTGCGGCGAACAGGGCCGCCCAGGCGGGGCGGGAGCGTGCAGAGGCACAGGCCTGGCATCAAGCGCAACAGAGACGGCGGGAAGGGGAGGCGCAAGGTGTGAGGCCGGGGGCTCCGGACAGGGCCCGCGCCCAAGAGTCAAAGGCCCGGGGGGGCGCTGGCAACCAGGGGGAGGAGGGCGCCGACTGGCGGACGGTCACCCGCCGGCCGGCAGGAAAGAAAGGCAGGACCCCGGATGCCGGGGTTGCAGGCGCCGCGCCACGTGCTACAGGCGTGGAGGTGTGGCGGGCACAAAACACCGTGTTACAGACATGCAACGCCTTCAGACTCCTCGGGGAAGGTGAGTGGCAAGGGCCAGGCCAACGCCTACATGCCGACAACGACCCTGGTCTAGAAGAGGACCGGCAAGGGGGGAGCGCGGCCGAAGAGCAGACGGCAACCAAGGAGGGGCAGGCAGGCGGGGAAGACGCCTCTCCGCCGCCAGTGCAGCCGCTCCCGCCGCGAGAGCAGCAGCCCGAGGATGCGCAGCGGGCCCGGAAGATGAAGAGGCGGCGGCGGGGAGGGGGTGCCGCGACGGAGTCGGGGACCCCAAGCGTGGGTACAGCCCCGGTGGGGAGGGATAGAGAGGGCCGGCCGTCGCAGAAGACACCCGACTTGCCCACCGACCCCGAACTATCAGCAGACCTGTCAGTTGTCCCGCCAACTGGCCCCAACACCGTACTACAAGCGCGGAGTGAGCAACAGGACGGGACTGACCCCAACGGCGAGCTGGATGAAAGGCAGGACTTTACGTGCATGGTGGAGGTCGGCTCAGGAGCATTGACAGCTCCCGCCATGGATGGAACAGGAAACATCGTGCGAGGCTTCCCGGGAGGCCGGAGGCGACCAGAAAAAGAAATCAGGGCACCGGACAGTAGGTCGACGGAGAGTGCGGTGGAGGACACCGGGGATGAGCTCGCCCTGGTCCCGTATGCCCTCTCCCCAGAGCACAGTGCGCCTCCGCCCTGGGAGTCACCCGGACCCCCCCACGCGTGCCCGGATGCGCGACCTGGTGAGGCTACACCTCCGGCTTGGCCTCCGGAGGGGGTAGGGAAGTCTGCGGCCGCCGCAACCCCCTGAACGCCATGACTGCGCTACGCCTCGCGACGTGGAACGCTAGGGGCTTGCGCTCGTGGCGCAGGGCGGAGGAGATCCTGCCAACCCTGGCAGCGCTGGCGCAGGACGTGCTCATCTTGCAGGAGCTGCACTTCACCAACGAGCAGCAGCGGAGCCGAGCACAGCGGCTCTGGACCGCCGGGCCGTCGGTGTGGTCCTACGACGGCGAGGAAGGCTCGGCGGGCGTGGCGCTGCTCTTCCGCTCGCGGGCCGACCTCGCCATCGACGGAGTCGTGGAAGCGGTGCCGGGGAGGCTGCTGGTGGCGGACCTGACGCTGCGGAGCGTATCGGCGAGCGGGACGGCGGAGGAGCGTGCCTTCCGCATCTGCGGGCTCTACGCCCCCGTACAGGCCGCACGGCGGCGGGCTTTCTGGGCACATCTGCGGAACACGTGCCACACGCGTCGTTGCCTGCTCGTGGCCGGGGATTTTAACAACCGCTCCCGGCTCTCAGACCGCAGCGCGTACGTGGGCGGGGTGCGCACGGCGGGCGAGGCCGAGCGCCCGCTGCATGGTGGCGGCGCCCCGCTGCTGCCAGACGAGCGTGAGCTGGAGCGCTTCCTGGCACAGGCCGGACTGGCGGACAAGGCACACGAGGCCCCTAACGCGCTCGACTTCTTCCCAGTAGGGTGCCGGAGGGCGTACGCAGGCAGTTATCCGCCCGTCGGGGACGGTGCCGCTGCACGCTACACGTTCTACCACCCGTGCTTTGCCAGCCGCGTGGACCGGGTACGCGCACCGGAGAGTGTCTACGTACAGCGTTGCGCCGTGACCATCACCCCGTGGTCCGACCACGGGATACTGCGCCTAGAGCTGGCTGTGGGCGAAGTCTTCCCGAGGGGGCGACCCCTTTGGCGCCTGCGCCCGGAGGCGCTTCAGCGGGAGGAGTGCCGCGCGCTGGTAGCGACCACGCTGGCGTGCCTGCTGTCGCTGCGCACGGCGGGCCTATACAGGGATGCGGCCCCGCTGGAGTGGTGGGAGCGAGTCAAGCGAGAGGTGCGGCAGCGGTGCCGGCGGCAGGAGCGGGCGGCCTACTCCGCAGAGACACGCCGCTACCACGATGCCGTCTACCACTTCCTACAGTGCCACGCGCGTGCCGGGCGCGGCCAGCCTGTCGACACCAAGGTCCTGACACAGGCGCGGGAGAGCATCGCGCATTACCAGCGCGAGCGCTGGGACCGGCGGCGCCGGGCCAAGGTGTGCCGCACGCGTGGTGGCAGCGTAGATGTTGACGAGTGGGCGAAGACCAGGGGCGGTGGCGCAAGCCCACCGGCAGCCATCCAAGGGCTGCGCAGGACGGAGGCGGACGGCGTCAGCACGAGCCCGGGAGAGATGCTCCAGGTCGTTGAGGATTTCTATGGCGCCCTTTTTGCAAAGAAGACCCAGATCGCTGCCAACCAAAGCGAGGCCTTCCTGCACGCCATCGATGCGATGCCCGGCGATGGCGGGAGGCGGGGCTGGCGCAGCCTGTGTGAGGGCCTGAACGAGGAGGACGCACGCGGCCTGGTGGCACCCATCGCCGAGGAAGAGGTGGCGGCGGCCATCGCGCGCGGGCGCAGCCGCTCTGCGCCAGGCCCCGATGGCCTCGGCTGGGCCTTCTACAAGAAATTCCGTGCCTGGCTGGCACGCCCCCTGGCGGAAGTCTTCACGGCGTGCCTGGCACAGGACCGGACTAGCGTGACTTTTGGCGAGGGCACGCTCGTCCTCTTCCCCAAGCGCGGAGACCTGACGCTGCTCAAGAACTGGCGCCCCATCGTGCTGACCAACGTTGACTACCGCGTGCTGGCAGCAGTGCTCAACGCACGGCTGGCGGCCGTGGCCGGGAAGATCGTGGTGCGTGCGCAGACCAGCGCGGTGCCGGGGCGCGCCATGCAGGACTCGCTCTGCGCACTACGTGAAGTCTTCCAGCTAGCACGCATGGGCCAGTGGCGCGGGCTGCTGCTCCAGCTGGACCAGGAGAAGGCCTTCGACAACGTACACCATGCCTTCCTGTGGGCGGCGCTGCGCTGGAAGGGCGTGCCCGAGACCTTTGTAGGCTATGTGCGACTGCTGTACCACGGCGCGGCCATCGTCCCGCAGCTGAACGGGCACCGCGGCGCACCGATCCTCATCCAGTCGGGCGTACGGCAGGGATGCCCGCTCAGCGCGCTGCTCTATGTGCTGAGCCTGGACGCGGTGCTGTGTCGGCTGGAACTGGAGAAAGGCATCACCGGTGTGCACTTCCACCTGGCCACCCGGATGACAGTGGAAGGAGGAGCGGCCGGAGTCCACCCGCGGAAGTGGCCCCAGCACACCGGGAGCAGCGACGACGACAGCAGCGAAGGCGGCGGTGGCGGCGGCCCTCAAAACGGCCGGGCCTCGGCAGCGCCTACACTCAAGCTCGTAGCGCACGCGGATGACGTCTCACTGCTCGTGCGAGATGACAATGCGGAGCTGACAGAAGTGCGGAGGGTTTTTGACGCATACGCAGCGGCGTCCGGAGCGTGCCTGAATGCCGAGAAAAGCTTTGTCGTCTCTTTCGATGCGCTGGAGGGTACGGTACGGCGGAAGCCACTAGCGCAGCGGCTGCGCAGCGGTGGAAGCGGTGGCGGCGGCCCAGCGAGGGGAGCCGGCGTGGCGGAGGCCACCGAACCAGGCGCCGGTGACGTGGAAGCGGAGAACGACGTCAAGCTGCTCGGCATCCGCTTTTCCGTGCGGAGGGACGGCTGGAAGTGCAACTGGCACTCCTGGGCAGAAGGAGTCCGCAACAGGGTGGCACAGTGGAAGCCCTGGCGGCTCACCCTGTACCAGAAAGCACGCTATGTGCGCACCTACCTGCTCCCGGCGGCGGCCAACCTGGCAGCAGTGTACCCGCCCCCGGAGCGGCTCGTGCAAGACATCAGCGCAGAACTGTTCACCTTCCTGTGGGGCATGCGCACGTTCCCACTGGCACGCGTGGTGGCGTACCGGCCCGTCGCGCAGGCGGGGCTGGCCTTCCCGGCAGTTGGGCCGGCGCTGCTGGCCTCCTTCCTGGCCTGCAACTTCGGGAAGTGGGCGCTTGCACGTGCGGAGGCAAGCGGTGCGGCGCCAGAAGGCCGCCCGCGCATAGCAGAGCACTTCTGGATGGAAGG
>NC_139472.1:28782500-28790000 GCF_057233095.1 Heloderma suspectum | reverse complement strand
TCATGGACCCCCTCGGAGGGGGGGTCCCCCGGAAAAACTTTCTGGAAGGGACCCCCCCTGTACAGCTCCTGGAGTATCGGGAGAGCTGCAGGCCTACAAAAATGGCTGCTGCTGCGGCTGCTGCAGTGCTGCTGGAGGAGGAGGTAGGAGAAGCGGCTTTTGTGCCGGCAGGAGGGGGCCCCCGCTGCATGGAGGAGGCACTGGGGGGTGCAGGACAGTGGGGGGCATGCCCAGAGGGCTCGGGGGGCCCTGGGATGCCCCTGGAATGTTGTGAGGGGGGGCTGGAGCCGGTGGGCCTCGACAGTAGGCCTCAGGCAGCCAGGCTCTCAGCATTAGCTGGCTGGAGCCTTGCTGATGGGCAGCACTCGGAGGCAGGGGCCTGGGCTGCTGCTGGCAGTAAGGAGGCAACGGGGGCTGTGCTGGCCCTGGCTGCAGTGGGGGCCGAGCAAGAGGCCGTTCTCGGAACAACAGCCGAGGGGCTTGGAGAGGAGAGCGTGGAGGGGGAGCAGGCGGGCCCGCAGCGCTCTGGGAGGCGCGCTGCCTACCTCGCGCTGTATGAGAGGGTGCGCCCCTGGGCGGAAGGCACCGAGAGGGGAGAGCGGCTGCAGAAGCTGGTGGGCCAGATGGCCGCCCAGCAGGAGCGCCTGGCGGAGCTGGAGGAAATGACGGAGGCGGAGCGGCGGGCCCATGGGCTGGAGGGATTCAGGCGAGAGAAGTCCATGCTCTGGCGATCCCTGCGCGACCTGGAGAGGCGCTGCGATGCCCTCGCGCTCCGTTTCGGGGTGCGGCGTCGCCGGGGAGGTGAAGGGGACGCCTGGGAGTGTGTGGAGAGTCCGGACCGAGCCGGGCGCTCGCCCGGGTCTGACTCCGACTATGCAGGCCAGGAGGCGGAGGGTGGAGACGGGAGAGCCCGCTCCCCGATCAAGCATGCCGCCCTAGGTTGGGTGGGCGGTGCGGTGACACGGGGCCCATCGCCCTCGCCACTGCTGGAGGCAGGGAGGGAGGCGTTAGAGCCCGGAAATGCCCGCGTGTGCTGCAGTGGAGGGCCCCGGGTGGGAGACAGAGAGGGCCTGGTCCTGTCAGAGGGCGGCACCAGCCTCGCGGCGGTGGCGCAGCCTCGGTCCCAGGGAAATGGTGTGAGGGACAGGCACGGCGCACGAAGGCGCTTACCCTGGGAGAGCAGCTCAGGGGATGGCAGCAGCGAGAAGAGCAGCCGCAGCAGCAGCCAGGAGCGCGGCAGCGAGGAGCCGGGCAAAGAGCTCCTGGGCGGCCGCGTCGACGCAGACTTCCTCCGCCAGCAGTTCGGGACGGACTTTGGGTCGTCGGTGGAGGAGGAGACGGACATGAGCCGGGGCCTGCCGGCGCTCCGCTCCTCCTCCGGAGGCAGCGGAGGCGGCTCGCGCGAGTTCCGGATCCTCCAGCGGTGGACGGAAGCTCTCCACACGCCGCTGGCCAGAGTCCATGAGCTCGTGGTGCCGGCAACGTTTGACCGATATGACCTGCTGCGCCTCTGGGGCTACGTGGTCGCCCGCATCGCCCTCCCTGCGGTGCCGACCAACAACCTGTCTAAGTACAGCCAGGGCAAGGTCTGGGACTTCTTCACCCAGACCTTCCGCCCGCTATGGGACACCCTAGCCGGACGTTGCTGTGGGCTCACGGAGAACCAACTCGCCCTTGTTCGCTCCCTGGCACTGGCTGCGTTACGCCGGATCCTGGTGGGGCGCAGGCCTCGTGGCGCGCCCGCCGACTTCCCGGCCTGGCTGGAGGCGGGCAGCCTGGTGCGCACGTTCCAAGATATCCACCGGACGTGGGTCGTCGCCCCGAGCGACGCGCCGGTACTTTTCCTGGCCAGGACCGAGGACTGGTCCTCCTTCGTGCCACAGGCGGACTTCCGTGAGTGGCTGGAGACCGTCATCGGCCTCCTGCGCCAGCGGCAGCGCATCGAGAAGCAGCGGCAGGCGGACGAGGGAGAAATGGCCGGCCGTGCGGCAGAGCGGAGGCCGATGGCAGCGGCGCCGGGCGGAGCGGCGGCAGAGCGCGGCGGTCGAGGGCGAGATGACGCGGAGCGTCCAGCGACGGCACGGCTGGCGCGACCGACGGGGACAGCGCCGCGGGCGGCCCAATCGGAGGTGCCGCCCACGGCGGCCGGTGAGTCTCTGGGCTCCGGGGAGCGGGAGGATGACCTGGGAGGTCCGGGTGGCAGCGGCGGAGAGTGCGGCGAGCCGGCGGGCCCGTTCAAAGCCCCGGGTAGGCCGCCCTCGGCCGCGGGTTCGAGGAAACGAGGGGAGACGCGCCTCGGCAGCGCCGGCTCTGCGGCGGAGGAGGACTCGGCCAAGAAGCGGCCCAGGAAGGGTCCTGGGCGGGCCTCCGGGTCAGGAGCGAGCAGCGGCGCCGGAGTCACAGGGGCACGGCAAGCGGGACGGGCTGCCTCAGACACGGAGCAGGAGCAGGAGGGGGGGCTCCGGGGAGAGGCCGGTCTGTCCCCAGGTACTGCCGTGCCTGTTGCTGTGCCTCCCGCAGGTGCTCGGAACGGCGGCAGAGATGGCGGCGCCAGGCGGAACTCCGCGACCCCGAAGGACGAGGCCACGGCCGGGACGGCAGCGTCGGCATCTCAGCGGGAACAGCGGACGGCGGCGAACGGCGGGACGCGCTCCTACGCCTCGGTGGCCGGCAACGCGCGTGCAGAGCGGCGCGACGGGCGCCGTGGAGGTGGTGGCGGCAGCGGCACAGGGGACGCCTTTCCCTGGGATGAGGACGGCGAGGAGGAGGATGAGGAGGGCTACCTGGGCCGCCTGCTCAACGGCCTGTCGGACGGGTCGGGCGCGAGGAGCAGAGACCCGTGGCGGCGCTACGTTGTGCGCTTCCGCTACCGGGGGGCTGACCTGGAAGACACGCGGGACTACCTGGCCTCGGTCCTCCTGCTGGAGACTTTGGCCTTCGACAGGGCGGATGTGGTGGCCCTCATTCAACTTCCAGGCTCGCGTGAGACGGACGTCTGCCTGGCGTCCGAGAACGCCTACCGCCGCTTTTGGGTGGGCTGCAAAGCGGCGCAGCGCGCCAACCCGGCCCTGCTGGCGGACTTTGAGGTGGTGCCGCTCTTCCGGGGTGACACGAAGGTCCTGACCGTCATCTTCAGGACCTCTGCCATCCCGGAAGAGGACGTGACTCTCTGGGTGTCACGCTATGCAAAAATACTCATGGGACCTGACAAGAAGCGTGACCGGCACGGTTTTTGGACTGGGGAATACCGTTGCGTAGTCGCCTTCAAGGGGGAGGAGACGGGAGGAGGCCGCATCCCAAAGTACTTCTACCTGGGGGCGGAGAGGGGCATCACACGGTACAGCGGCCAGCCGCCGGCGTGCTTCCAGTGCGGCTCCTACGGCCACCGGCGGCGGAACTGCACCACGCCGCTGTGCTCGCGGTGCGGCGTCCGCGGACACGCAACGGCCGCCTGCCAGGCCAGCATCCGCTGCAACCTGTGCGAGGAGCCCGGGCACACCTACTTTTGGTGTCCGCGTGCCCAGTACAACCGGGAGGACGAGGAGCGGTGGGGTGCGGCGAACAGGGCCGCCCAGGCGGGGCGGGAGCGTGCAGAGGCACAGGCCTGGCATCAAGCGCAACAGAGACGGCGGGAAGGGGAGGCGCAAGGTGTGAGGCCGGGGGCTCCGGACAGGGCCCGCGCCCAAGAGTCAAAGGCCCGGGGGGGCGCTGGCAACCAGGGGGAGGAGGGCGCCGACTGGCGGACGGTCACCCGCCGGCCGGCAGGAAAGAAAGGCAGGACCCCGGATGCCGGGGTTGCAGGCGCCGCGCCACGTGCTACAGGCGTGGAGGTGTGGCGGGCACAAAACACCGTGTTACAGACATGCAACGCCTTCAGACTCCTCGGGGAAGGTGAGTGGCAAGGGCCAGGCCAACGCCTACATGCCGACAACGACCCTGGTCTAGAAGAGGACCGGCAAGGGGGGAGCGCGGCCGAAGAGCAGACGGCAACCAAGGAGGGGCAGGCAGGCGGGGAAGACGCCTCTCCGCCGCCAGTGCAGCCGCTCCCGCCGCGAGAGCAGCAGCCCGAGGATGCGCAGCGGGCCCGGAAGATGAAGAGGCGGCGGCGGGGAGGGGGTGCCGCGACGGAGTCGGGGACCCCAAGCGTGGGTACAGCCCCGGTGGGGAGGGATAGAGAGGGCCGGCCGTCGCAGAAGACACCCGACTTGCCCACCGACCCCGAACTATCAGCAGACCTGTCAGTTGTCCCGCCAACTGGCCCCAACACCGTACTACAAGCGCGGAGTGAGCAACAGGACGGGACTGACCCCAACGGCGAGCTGGATGAAAGGCAGGACTTTACGTGCATGGTGGAGGTCGGCTCAGGAGCATTGACAGCTCCCGCCATGGATGGAACAGGAAACATCGTGCGAGGCTTCCCGGGAGGCCGGAGGCGACCAGAAAAAGAAATCAGGGCACCGGACAGTAGGTCGACGGAGAGTGCGGTGGAGGACACCGGGGATGAGCTCGCCCTGGTCCCGTATGCCCTCTCCCCAGAGCACAGTGCGCCTCCGCCCTGGGAGTCACCCGGACCCCCCCACGCGTGCCCGGATGCGCGACCTGGTGAGGCTACACCTCCGGCTTGGCCTCCGGAGGGGGTAGGGAAGTCTGCGGCCGCCGCAACCCCCTGAACGCCATGACTGCGCTACGCCTCGCGACGTGGAACGCTAGGGGCTTGCGCTCGTGGCGCAGGGCGGAGGAGATCCTGCCAACCCTGGCAGCGCTGGCGCAGGACGTGCTCATCTTGCAGGAGCTGCACTTCACCAACGAGCAGCAGCGGAGCCGAGCACAGCGGCTCTGGACCGCCGGGCCGTCGGTGTGGTCCTACGACGGCGAGGAAGGCTCGGCGGGCGTGGCGCTGCTCTTCCGCTCGCGGGCCGACCTCGCCATCGACGGAGTCGTGGAAGCGGTGCCGGGGAGGCTGCTGGTGGCGGACCTGACGCTGCGGAGCGTATCGGCGAGCGGGACGGCGGAGGAGCGTGCCTTCCGCATCTGCGGGCTCTACGCCCCCGTACAGGCCGCACGGCGGCGGGCTTTCTGGGCACATCTGCGGAACACGTGCCACACGCGTCGTTGCCTGCTCGTGGCCGGGGATTTTAACAACCGCTCCCGGCTCTCAGACCGCAGCGCGTACGTGGGCGGGGTGCGCACGGCGGGCGAGGCCGAGCGCCCGCTGCATGGTGGCGGCGCCCCGCTGCTGCCAGACGAGCGTGAGCTGGAGCGCTTCCTGGCACAGGCCGGACTGGCGGACAAGGCACACGAGGCCCCTAACGCGCTCGACTTCTTCCCAGTAGGGTGCCGGAGGGCGTACGCAGGCAGTTATCCGCCCGTCGGGGACGGTGCCGCTGCACGCTACACGTTCTACCACCCGTGCTTTGCCAGCCGCGTGGACCGGGTACGCGCACCGGAGAGTGTCTACGTACAGCGTTGCGCCGTGACCATCACCCCGTGGTCCGACCACGGGATACTGCGCCTAGAGCTGGCTGTGGGCGAAGTCTTCCCGAGGGGGCGACCCCTTTGGCGCCTGCGCCCGGAGGCGCTTCAGCGGGAGGAGTGCCGCGCGCTGGTAGCGACCACGCTGGCGTGCCTGCTGTCGCTGCGCACGGCGGGCCTATACAGGGATGCGGCCCCGCTGGAGTGGTGGGAGCGAGTCAAGCGAGAGGTGCGGCAGCGGTGCCGGCGGCAGGAGCGGGCGGCCTACTCCGCAGAGACACGCCGCTACCACGATGCCGTCTACCACTTCCTACAGTGCCACGCGCGTGCCGGGCGCGGCCAGCCTGTCGACACCAAGGTCCTGACACAGGCGCGGGAGAGCATCGCGCATTACCAGCGCGAGCGCTGGGACCGGCGGCGCCGGGCCAAGGTGTGCCGCACGCGTGGTGGCAGCGTAGATGTTGACGAGTGGGCGAAGACCAGGGGCGGTGGCGCAAGCCCACCGGCAGCCATCCAAGGGCTGCGCAGGACGGAGGCGGACGGCGTCAGCACGAGCCCGGGAGAGATGCTCCAGGTCGTTGAGGATTTCTATGGCGCCCTTTTTGCAAAGAAGACCCAGATCGCTGCCAACCAAAGCGAGGCCTTCCTGCACGCCATCGATGCGATGCCCGGCGATGGCGGGAGGCGGGGCTGGCGCAGCCTGTGTGAGGGCCTGAACGAGGAGGACGCACGCGGCCTGGTGGCACCCATCGCCGAGGAAGAGGTGGCGGCGGCCATCGCGCGCGGGCGCAGCCGCTCTGCGCCAGGCCCCGATGGCCTCGGCTGGGCCTTCTACAAGAAATTCCGTGCCTGGCTGGCACGCCCCCTGGCGGAAGTCTTCACGGCGTGCCTGGCACAGGACCGGACTAGCGTGACTTTTGGCGAGGGCACGCTCGTCCTCTTCCCCAAGCGCGGAGACCTGACGCTGCTCAAGAACTGGCGCCCCATCGTGCTGACCAACGTTGACTACCGCGTGCTGGCAGCAGTGCTCAACGCACGGCTGGCGGCCGTGGCCGGGAAGATCGTGGTGCGTGCGCAGACCAGCGCGGTGCCGGGGCGCGCCATGCAGGACTCGCTCTGCGCACTACGTGAAGTCTTCCAGCTAGCACGCATGGGCCAGTGGCGCGGGCTGCTGCTCCAGCTGGACCAGGAGAAGGCCTTCGACAACGTACACCATGCCTTCCTGTGGGCGGCGCTGCGCTGGAAGGGCGTGCCCGAGACCTTTGTAGGCTATGTGCGACTGCTGTACCACGGCGCGGCCATCGTCCCGCAGCTGAACGGGCACCGCGGCGCACCGATCCTCATCCAGTCGGGCGTACGGCAGGGATGCCCGCTCAGCGCGCTGCTCTATGTGCTGAGCCTGGACGCGGTGCTGTGTCGGCTGGAACTGGAGAAAGGCATCACCGGTGTGCACTTCCACCTGGCCACCCGGATGACAGTGGAAGGAGGAGCGGCCGGAGTCCACCCGCGGAAGTGGCCCCAGCACACCGGGAGCAGCGACGACGACAGCAGCGAAGGCGGCGGTGGCGGCGGCCCTCAAAACGGCCGGGCCTCGGCAGCGCCTACACTCAAGCTCGTAGCGCACGCGGATGACGTCTCACTGCTCGTGCGAGATGACAATGCGGAGCTGACAGAAGTGCGGAGGGTTTTTGACGCATACGCAGCGGCGTCCGGAGCGTGCCTGAATGCCGAGAAAAGCTTTGTCGTCTCTTTCGATGCGCTGGAGGGTACGGTACGGCGGAAGCCACTAGCGCAGCGGCTGCGCAGCGGTGGAAGCGGTGGCGGCGGCCCAGCGAGGGGAGCCGGCGTGGCGGAGGCCACCGAACCAGGCGCCGGTGACGTGGAAGCGGAGAACGACGTCAAGCTGCTCGGCATCCGCTTTTCCGTGCGGAGGGACGGCTGGAAGTGCAACTGGCACTCCTGGGCAGAAGGAGTCCGCAACAGGGTGGCACAGTGGAAGCCCTGGCGGCTCACCCTGTACCAGAAAGC
>NC_139472.1:28677500-28685000 GCF_057233095.1 Heloderma suspectum | reverse complement strand
GAGCTCCTGCGAGTCCCAACAAACAATTAGCTGGAACTTTAAAACCAGCTCGTCTGCCAGCACCCCGCTTCCTGGGGAGTCTGGGGGAGTCCTCCGGGCACCCGGGGGTGCGGTCATGGACCCCCTCGGAGGGGGGGTCCCCCGGAAAAACTTTCTGGAAGGGACCCCCCCTGTACAGCTCCTGGAGTATCGGGAGAGCTGCAGGCCTACAAAAATGGCTGCTGCTGCGGCTGCTGCAGTGCTGCTGGAGGAGGAGGTAGGAGAAGCGGCTTTTGTGCCGGCAGGAGGGGGCCCCCGCTGCATGGAGGAGGCACTGGGGGGTGCAGGACAGTGGGGGGCATGCCCAGAGGGCTCGGGGGGCCCTGGGATGCCCCTGGAATGTTGTGAGGGGGGGCTGGAGCCGGTGGGCCTCGACAGTAGGCCTCAGGCAGCCAGGCTCTCAGCATTAGCTGGCTGGAGCCTTGCTGATGGGCAGCACTCGGAGGCAGGGGCCTGGGCTGCTGCTGGCAGTAAGGAGGCAACGGGGGCTGTGCTGGCCCTGGCTGCAGTGGGGGCCGAGCAAGAGGCCGTTCTCGGAACAACAGCCGAGGGGCTTGGAGAGGAGAGCGTGGAGGGGGAGCAGGCGGGCCCGCAGCGCTCTGGGAGGCGCGCTGCCTACCTCGCGCTGTATGAGAGGGTGCGCCCCTGGGCGGAAGGCACCGAGAGGGGAGAGCGGCTGCAGAAGCTGGTGGGCCAGATGGCCGCCCAGCAGGAGCGCCTGGCGGAGCTGGAGGAAATGACGGAGGCGGAGCGGCGGGCCCATGGGCTGGAGGGATTCAGGCGAGAGAAGTCCATGCTCTGGCGATCCCTGCGCGACCTGGAGAGGCGCTGCGATGCCCTCGCGCTCCGTTTCGGGGTGCGGCGTCGCCGGGGAGGTGAAGGGGACGCCTGGGAGTGTGTGGAGAGTCCGGACCGAGCCGGGCGCTCGCCCGGGTCTGACTCCGACTATGCAGGCCAGGAGGCGGAGGGTGGAGACGGGAGAGCCCGCTCCCCGATCAAGCATGCCGCCCTAGGTTGGGTGGGCGGTGCGGTGACACGGGGCCCATCGCCCTCGCCACTGCTGGAGGCAGGGAGGGAGGCGTTAGAGCCCGGAAATGCCCGCGTGTGCTGCAGTGGAGGGCCCCGGGTGGGAGACAGAGAGGGCCTGGTCCTGTCAGAGGGCGGCACCAGCCTCGCGGCGGTGGCGCAGCCTCGGTCCCAGGGAAATGGTGTGAGGGACAGGCACGGCGCACGAAGGCGCTTACCCTGGGAGAGCAGCTCAGGGGATGGCAGCAGCGAGAAGAGCAGCCGCAGCAGCAGCCAGGAGCGCGGCAGCGAGGAGCCGGGCAAAGAGCTCCTGGGCGGCCGCGTCGACGCAGACTTCCTCCGCCAGCAGTTCGGGACGGACTTTGGGTCGTCGGTGGAGGAGGAGACGGACATGAGCCGGGGCCTGCCGGCGCTCCGCTCCTCCTCCGGAGGCAGCGGAGGCGGCTCGCGCGAGTTCCGGATCCTCCAGCGGTGGACGGAAGCTCTCCACACGCCGCTGGCCAGAGTCCATGAGCTCGTGGTGCCGGCAACGTTTGACCGATATGACCTGCTGCGCCTCTGGGGCTACGTGGTCGCCCGCATCGCCCTCCCTGCGGTGCCGACCAACAACCTGTCTAAGTACAGCCAGGGCAAGGTCTGGGACTTCTTCACCCAGACCTTCCGCCCGCTATGGGACACCCTAGCCGGACGTTGCTGTGGGCTCACGGAGAACCAACTCGCCCTTGTTCGCTCCCTGGCACTGGCTGCGTTACGCCGGATCCTGGTGGGGCGCAGGCCTCGTGGCGCGCCCGCCGACTTCCCGGCCTGGCTGGAGGCGGGCAGCCTGGTGCGCACGTTCCAAGATATCCACCGGACGTGGGTCGTCGCCCCGAGCGACGCGCCGGTACTTTTCCTGGCCAGGACCGAGGACTGGTCCTCCTTCGTGCCACAGGCGGACTTCCGTGAGTGGCTGGAGACCGTCATCGGCCTCCTGCGCCAGCGGCAGCGCATCGAGAAGCAGCGGCAGGCGGACGAGGGAGAAATGGCCGGCCGTGCGGCAGAGCGGAGGCCGATGGCAGCGGCGCCGGGCGGAGCGGCGGCAGAGCGCGGCGGTCGAGGGCGAGATGACGCGGAGCGTCCAGCGACGGCACGGCTGGCGCGACCGACGGGGACAGCGCCGCGGGCGGCCCAATCGGAGGTGCCGCCCACGGCGGCCGGTGAGTCTCTGGGCTCCGGGGAGCGGGAGGATGACCTGGGAGGTCCGGGTGGCAGCGGCGGAGAGTGCGGCGAGCCGGCGGGCCCGTTCAAAGCCCCGGGTAGGCCGCCCTCGGCCGCGGGTTCGAGGAAACGAGGGGAGACGCGCCTCGGCAGCGCCGGCTCTGCGGCGGAGGAGGACTCGGCCAAGAAGCGGCCCAGGAAGGGTCCTGGGCGGGCCTCCGGGTCAGGAGCGAGCAGCGGCGCCGGAGTCACAGGGGCACGGCAAGCGGGACGGGCTGCCTCAGACACGGAGCAGGAGCAGGAGGGGGGGCTCCGGGGAGAGGCCGGTCTGTCCCCAGGTACTGCCGTGCCTGTTGCTGTGCCTCCCGCAGGTGCTCGGAACGGCGGCAGAGATGGCGGCGCCAGGCGGAACTCCGCGACCCCGAAGGACGAGGCCACGGCCGGGACGGCAGCGTCGGCATCTCAGCGGGAACAGCGGACGGCGGCGAACGGCGGGACGCGCTCCTACGCCTCGGTGGCCGGCAACGCGCGTGCAGAGCGGCGCGGCGGGCGCCGTGGAGGTGGTGGCGGCAGCGGCACAGGGGACGCCTTTCCCTGGGATGAGGACGGCGAGGAGGAGGATGAGGAGGGCTACCTGGGCCGCCTGCTCAACGGCCTGTCGGACGGGTCGGGCGCGAGGAGCAGAGACCCGTGGCGGCGCTACGTTGTGCGCTTCCGCTACCGGGGGGCTGACCTGGAAGACACGCGGGACTACCTGGCCTCGGTCCTCCTGCTGGAGACTTTGGCCTTCGACAGGGCGGATGTGGTGGCCCTCATTCAACTTCCAGGCTCGCGTGAGACGGACGTCTGCCTGGCGTCCGAGAACGCCTACCGCCGCTTTTGGGTGGGCTGCAAAGCGGCGCAGCGCGCCAACCCGGCCCTGCTGGCGGACTTTGAGGTGGTGCCGCTCTTCCGGGGTGACACGAAGGTCCTGACCGTCATCTTCAGGACCTCTGCCATCCCGGAAGAGGACGTGACTCTCTGGGTGTCACGCTATGCAAAAATACTCATGGGACCTGACAAGAAGCGTGACCGGCACGGTTTTTGGACTGGGGAATACCGTTGCGTAGTCGCCTTCAAGGGGGAGGAGACGGGAGGAGGCCGCATCCCAAAGTACTTCTACCTGGGGGCGGAGAGGGGCATCACACGGTACAGCGGCCAGCCGCCGGCGTGCTTCCAGTGCGGCTCCTACGGCCACCGGCGGCGGAACTGCACCACGCCGCTGTGCTCGCGGTGCGGCGTCCGCGGACACGCAACGGCCGCCTGCCAGGCCAGCATCCGCTGCAACCTGTGCGAGGAGCCCGGGCACACCTACTTTTGGTGTCCGCGTGCCCAGTACAACCGGGAGGACGAGGAGCGGTGGGGTGCGGCGAACAGGGCCGCCCAGGCGGGGCGGGAGCGTGCAGAGGCACAGGCCTGGCATCAAGCGCAACAGAGACGGCGGGAAGGGGAGGCGCAAGGTGTGAGGCCGGGGGCTCCGGACAGGGCCCGCGCCCAAGAGTCAAAGGCCCGGGGGGGCGCTGGCAACCAGGGGGAGGAGGGCGCCGACTGGCGGACGGTCACCCACCGGCCGGCAGGAAAGAAAGGCAGGACCCCGGATGCCGGGGTTGCAGGCGCCGCGCCACGTGCTACAGGCGTGGAGGTGTGGCGGGCACAAAACACCGTGTTACAGACATGCAACGCCTTCAGACTCCTCGGGGAAGGTGAGTGGCAAGGGCCAGGCCAACGCCTACATGCCGACAACGACCCTGGTCTAGAAGAGGACCGGCAAGGGGGGAGCGCGGCCGAAGAGCAGACGGCAACCAAGGAGGGGCAGGCAGGCGGGGAAGACGCCTCTCCGCCGCCAGTGCAGCCGCTCCCGCCGCGAGAGCAGCAGCCCGAGGATGCGCAGCGGGCCCGGAAGATGAAGAGGCGGCGGCGGGGAGGGGGTGCCGCGACGGAGTCGGGGACCCCAAGCGTGGGTACAGCCCCGGTGGGGAGGGATAGAGAGGGCCGGCCGTCGCAGAAGACACCCGACTTGCCCACCGACCCCGAACTATCAGCAGACCTGTCAGTTGTCCCGCCAACTGGCCCCAACACCGTACTACAAGCGCGGAGTGAGCAACAGGACGGGACTGACCCCAACGGCGAGCTGGATGAAAGGCAGGACTTTACGTGCATGGTGGAGGTCGGCTCAGGAGCATTGACAGCTCCCGCCATGGATGGAACAGGAAACATCGTGCGAGGCTTCCCGGGAGGCCGGAGGCGACCAGAAAAAGAAATCAGGGCACCGGACAGTAGGTCGACGGAGAGTGCGGTGGAGGACACCGGGGATGAGCTCGCCCTGGTCCCGTATGCCCTCTCCCCAGAGCACAGTGCGCCTCCGCCCTGGGAGTCACCCGGACCCCCCCACGCGTGCCCGGATGCGCGACCTGGTGAGGCTACACCTCCGGCTTGGCCTCCGGAGGGGGTAGGGAAGTCTGCGGCCGCCGCAACCCCCTGAACGCCATGACTGCGCTACGCCTCGCGACGTGGAACGCTAGGGGCTTGCGCTCGTGGCGCAGGGCGGAGGAGATCCTGCCAACCCTGGCAGCGCTGGCGCAGGACGTGCTCATCTTGCAGGAGCTGCACTTCACCAACGAGCAGCAGCGGAGCCGAGCACAGCGGCTCTGGACCGCCGGGCCGTCGGTGTGGTCCTACGACGGCGAGGAAGGCTCGGCGGGCGTGGCGCTGCTCTTCCGCTCGCGGGCCGACCTCGCCATCGACGGAGTCGTGGAAGCGGTGCCGGGGAGGCTGCTGGTGGCGGACCTGACGCTGCGGAGCGTATCGGCGAGCGGGACGGCGGAGGAGCGTGCCTTCCGCATCTGCGGGCTCTACGCCCCCGTACAGGCCGCACGGCGGCGGGCTTTCTGGGCACATCTGCGGAACACGTGCCACACGCGTCGTTGCCTGCTCGTGGCCGGGGATTTTAACAACCGCTCCCGGCTCTCAGACCGCAGCGCGTACGTGGGCGGGGTGCGCACGGCGGGCGAGGCCGAGCGCCCGCTGCATGGTGGCGGCGCCCCGCTGCTGCCAGACGAGCGTGAGCTGGAGCGCTTCCTGGCACAGGCCGGACTGGCGGACAAGGCACACGAGGCCCCTAACGCGCTCGACTTCTTCCCAGTAGGGTGCCGGAGGGCGTACGCAGGCAGTTATCCGCCCGTCGGGGACGGTGCCGCTGCACGCTACACGTTCTACCACCCGTGCTTTGCCAGCCGCGTGGACCGGGTACGCGCACCGGAGAGTGTCTACGTACAGCGTTGCGCCGTGACCATCACCCCGTGGTCCGACCACGGGATACTGCGCCTAGAGCTGGCTGTGGGCGAAGTCTTCCCGAGGGGGCGACCCCTTTGGCGCCTGCGCCCGGAGGCGCTTCAGCGGGAGGAGTGCCGCGCGCTGGTAGCGACCACGCTGGCGTGCCTGCTGTCGCTGCGCACGGCGGGCCTATACAGGGATGCGGCCCCGCTGGAGTGGTGGGAGCGAGTCAAGCGAGAGGTGCGGCAGCGGTGCCGGCGGCAGGAGCGGGCGGCCTACTCCGCAGAGACACGCCGCTACCACGATGCCGTCTACCACTTCCTACAGTGCCACGCGCGTGCCGGGCGCGGCCAGCCTGTCGACACCAAGGTCCTGACACAGGCGCGGGAGAGCATCGCGCATTACCAGCGCGAGCGCTGGGACCGGCGGCGCCGGGCCAAGGTGTGCCGCACGCGTGGTGGCAGCGTAGATGTTGACGAGTGGGCGAAGACCAGGGGCGGTGGCGCAAGCCCACCGGCAGCCATCCAAGGGCTGCGCAGGACGGAGGCGGACGGCGTCAGCACGAGCCCGGGAGAGATGCTCCAGGTCGTTGAGGATTTCTATGGCGCCCTTTTTGCAAAGAAGACCCAGATCGCTGCCAACCAAAGCGAGGCCTTCCTGCACGCCATCGATGCGATGCCCGGCGATGGCGGGAGGCGGGGCTGGCGCAGCCTGTGTGAGGGCCTGAACGAGGAGGACGCACGCGGCCTGGTGGCACCCATCGCCGAGGAAGAGGTGGCGGCGGCCATCGCGCGCGGGCGCAGCCGCTCTGCGCCAGGCCCCGATGGCCTCGGCTGGGCCTTCTACAAGAAATTCCGTGCCTGGCTGGCACGCCCCCTGGCGGAAGTCTTCACGGCGTGCCTGGCACAGGACCGGACTAGCGTGACTTTTGGCGAGGGCACGCTCGTCCTCTTCCCCAAGCGCGGAGACCTGACGCTGCTCAAGAACTGGCGCCCCATCGTGCTGACCAACGTTGACTACCGCGTGCTGGCAGCAGTGCTCAACGCACGGCTGGCGGCCGTGGCCGGGAAGATCGTGGTGCGTGCGCAGACCAGCGCGGTGCCGGGGCGCGCCATGCAGGACTCGCTCTGCGCACTACGTGAAGTCTTCCAGCTAGCACGCATGGGCCAGTGGCGCGGGCTGCTGCTCCAGCTGGACCAGGAGAAGGCCTTCGACAACGTACACCATGCCTTCCTGTGGGCGGCGCTGCGCTGGAAGGGCGTGCCCGAGACCTTTGTAGGCTATGTGCGACTGCTGTACCACGGCGCGGCCATCGTCCCGCAGCTGAACGGGCACCGCGGCGCACCGATCCTCATCCAGTCGGGCGTACGGCAGGGATGCCCGCTCAGCGCGCTGCTCTATGTGCTGAGCCTGGACGCGGTGCTGTGTCGGCTGGAACTGGAGAAAGGCATCACCGGTGTGCACTTCCACCTGGCCACCCGGATGACAGTGGAAGGAGGAGCGGCCGGAGTCCACCCGCGGAAGTGGCCCCAGCACACCGGGAGCAGCGACGACGACAGCAGCGAAGGCGGCGGTGGCGGCGGCCCTCAAAACGGCCGGGCCTCGGCAGCGCCTACACTCAAGCTCGTAGCGCACGCGGATGACGTCTCACTGCTCGTGCGAGATGACAATGCGGAGCTGACAGAAGTGCGGAGGGTTTTTGACGCATACGCAGCGGCGTCCGGAGCGTGCCTGAATGCCGAGAAAAGCTTTGTCGTCTCTTTCGATGCGCTGGAGGGTACGGTACGGCGGAAGCCACTAGCGCAGCGGCTGCGCAGCGGTGGAAGCGGTGGCGGCGGCCCAGCGAGGGGAGCCGGCGTGGCGGAGGCCACCGAACCAGGCGCCGGTGACGTGGAAGCGGAGAACGACGTCAAGCTGCTCGGCATC
>NC_139472.1:28327500-28335000 GCF_057233095.1 Heloderma suspectum | reverse complement strand
TACAAAAATGGCTGCTGCTGCGGCTGCTGCAGTGCTGCTGGAGGAGGAGGTAGGAGAAGCGGCTTTTGTGCCGGCAGGAGGGGGCCCCCGCTGCATGGAGGAGGCACTGGGGGGTGCAGGACAGTGGGGGGCATGCCCAGAGGGCTCGGGGGGCCCTGGGATGCCCCTGGAATGTTGTGAGGGGGGGCTGGAGCCGGTGGGCCTCGACAGTAGGCCTCAGGCAGCCAGACTCTCAGCATTAGCTGGCTGGAGCCTTGCTGATGGGCAGCACTCGGAGGCAGGGGCCTGGGCTGCTGCTGGCAGTAAGGAGGCAACGGGGGCTGTGCTGGCCCTGGCTGCAGTGGGGGCCGAGCAAGAGGCCGTTCTCGGAACAACAGCCGAGGGGCTTGGAGAGGAGAGCGTGGAGGGGGAGCAGGCGGGCCCGCAGCGCTCTGGGAGGCGCGCTGCCTACCTCGCGCTGTATGAGAGGGTGCGCCCCTGGGCGGAAGGCACCGAGAGGGGAGAGCGGCTGCAGAAGCTGGTGGGCCAGATGGCCGCCCAGCAGGAGCGCCTGGCGGAGCTGGAGGAAATGACGGAGGCGGAGCGGCGGGCCCATGGGCTGGAGGGATTCAGGCGAGAGAAGTCCATGCTCTGGCGATCCCTGCGCGACCTGGAGAGGCGCTGCGATGCCCTCGCGCTCCGTTTCGGGGTGCGGCGTCGCCGGGGAGGTGAAGGGGACGCCTGGGAGTGTGTGGAGAGTCCGGACCGAGCCGGGCGCTCGCCCGGGTCTGACTCCGACTATGCAGGCCAGGAGGCGGAGGGTGGAGACGGGAGAGCCCGCTCCCCGATCAAGCATGCCGCCCTAGGTTGGGTGGGCGGTGCGGTGACACGGGGCCCATCGCCCTCGCCACTGCTGGAGGCAGGGAGGGAGGCGTTAGAGCCCGGAAATGCCCGCGTGTGCTGCAGTGGAGGGCCCCGGGTGGGAGACAGAGAGGGCCTGGTCCTGTCAGAGGGCGGCACCAGCCTCGCGGCGGTGGCGCAGCCTCGGTCCCAGGGAAATGGTGTGAGGGACAGGCACGGCGCACGAAGGCGCTTACCCTGGGAGAGCAGCTCAGGGGATGGCAGCAGCGAGAAGAGCAGCCGCAGCAGCAGCCAGGAGCGCGGCAGCGAGGAGCCGGGCAAAGAGCTCCTGGGCGGCCGCGTCGACGCAGACTTCCTCCGCCAGCAGTTCGGGACGGACTTTGGGTCGTCGGTGGAGGAGGAGACGGACATGAGCCGGGGCCTGCCGGCGCTCCGCTCCTCCTCCGGAGGCAGCGGAGGCGGCTCGCGCGAGTTCCGGATCCTCCAGCGGTGGACGGAAGCTCTCCACACGCCGCTGGCCAGAGTCCATGAGCTCGTGGTGCCGGCAACGTTTGACCGATATGACCTGCTGCGCCTCTGGGGCTACGTGGTCGCCCGCATCGCCCTCCCTGCGGTGCCGACCAACAACCTGTCTAAGTACAGCCAGGGCAAGGTCTGGGACTTCTTCACCCAGACCTTCCGCCCGCTATGGGACACCCTAGCCGGACGTTGCTGTGGGCTCACGGAGAACCAACTCGCCCTTGTTCGCTCCCTGGCACTGGCTGCGTTACGCCGGATCCTGGTGGGGCGCAGGCCTCGTGGCGCGCCCGCCGACTTCCCGGCCTGGCTGGAGGCGGGCAGCCTGGTGCGCACGTTCCAAGATATCCACCGGACGTGGGTCGTCGCCCCGAGCGACGCGCCGGTACTTTTCCTGGCCAGGACCGAGGACTGGTCCTCCTTCGTGCCACAGGCGGACTTCCGTGAGTGGCTGGAGACCGTCATCGGCCTCCTGCGCCAGCGGCAGCGCATCGAGAAGCAGCGGCAGGCGGACGAGGGAGAAATGGCCGGCCGTGCGGCAGAGCGGAGGCCGATGGCAGCGGCGCCGGGCGGAGCGGCGGCAGAGCGCGGCGGTCGAGGGCGAGATGACGCGGAGCGTCCAGCGACGGCACGGCTGGCGCGACCGACGGGGACAGCGCCGCGGGCGGCCCAATCGGAGGTGCCGCCCACGGCGGCCGGTGAGTCTCTGGGCTCCGGGGAGCGGGAGGATGACCTGGGAGGTCCGGGTGGCAGCGGCGGAGAGTGCGGCGAGCCGGCGGGCCCGTTCAAAGCCCCGGGTAGGCCGCCCTCGGCCGCGGGTTCGAGGAAACGAGGGGAGACGCGCCTCGGCAGCGCCGGCTCTGCGGCGGAGGAGGACTCGGCCAAGAAGCGGCCCAGGAAGGGTCCTGGGCGGGCCTCCGGGTCAGGAGCGAGCAGCGGCGCCGGAGTCACAGGGGCACGGCAAGCGGGACGGGCTGCCTCAGACACGGAGCAGGAGCAGGAGGGGGGGCTCCGGGGAGAGGCCGGTCTGTCCCCAGGTACTGCCGTGCCTGTTGCTGTGCCTCCCGCAGGTGCTCGGAACGGCGGCAGAGATGGCGGCGCCAGGCGGAACTCCGCGACCCCGAAGGACGAGGCCACGGCCGGGACGGCAGCGTCGGCATCTCAGCGGGAACAGCGGACGGCGGCGAACGGCGGGACGCGCTCCTACGCCTCGGTGGCCGGCAACGCGCGTGCAGAGCGGCGCGACGGGCGCCGTGGAGGTGGTGGCGGCAGCGGCACAGGGGACGCCTTTCCCTGGGATGAGGACGGCGAGGAGGAGGATGAGGAGGGCTACCTGGGCCGCCTGCTCAACGGCCTGTCGGACGGGTCGGGCGCGAGGAGCAGAGACCCGTGGCGGCGCTACGTTGTGCGCTTCCGCTACCGGGGGGCTGACCTGGAAGACACGCGGGACTACCTGGCCTCGGTCCTCCTGCTGGAGACTTTGGCCTTCGACAGGGCGGATGTGGTGGCCCTCATTCAACTTCCAGGCTCGCGTGAGACGGACGTCTGCCTGGCGTCCGAGAACGCCTACCGCCGCTTTTGGGTGGGCTGCAAAGCGGCGCAGCGCGCCAACCCGGCCCTGCTGGCGGACTTTGAGGTGGTGCCGCTCTTCCGGGGTGACACGAAGGTCCTGACCGTCATCTTCAGGACCTCTGCCATCCCGGAAGAGGACGTGACTCTCTGGGTGTCACGCTATGCAAAAATACTCATGGGACCTGACAAGAAGCGTGACCGGCACGGTTTTTGGACTGGGGAATACCGTTGCGTAGTCGCCTTCAAGGGGGAGGAGACGGGAGGAGGCCGCATCCCAAAGTACTTCTACCTGGGGGCGGAGAGGGGCATCACACGGTACAGCGGCCAGCCGCCGGCGTGCTTCCAGTGCGGCTCCTACGGCCACCGGCGGCGGAACTGCACCACGCCGCTGTGCTCGCGGTGCGGCGTCCGCGGACACGCAACGGCCGCCTGCCAGGCCAGCATCCGCTGCAACCTGTGCGAGGAGCCCGGGCACACCTACTTTTGGTGTCCGCGTGCCCAGTACAACCGGGAGGACGAGGAGCGGTGGGGTGCGGCGAACAGGGCCGCCCAGGCGGGGCGGGAGCGTGCAGAGGCACAGGCCTGGCATCAAGCGCAACAGAGACGGCGGGAAGGGGAGGCGCAAGGTGTGAGGCCGGGGGCTCCGGACAGGGCCCGCGCCCAAGAGTCAAAGGCCCGGGGGGGCGCTGGCAACCAGGGGGAGGAGGGCGCCGACTGGCGGACGGTCACCCGCCGGCCGGCAGGAAAGAAAGGCAGGACCCCGGATGCCGGGGTTGCAGGCGCCGCGCCACGTGCTACAGGCGTGGAGGTGTGGCGGGCACAAAACACCGTGTTACAGACATGCAACGCCTTCAGACTCCTCGGGGAAGGTGAGTGGCAAGGGCCAGGCCAACGCCTACATGCCGACAACGACCCTGGTCTAGAAGAGGACCGGCAAGGGGGGAGCGCGGCCGAAGAGCAGACGGCAACCAAGGAGGGGCAGGCAGGCGGGGAAGACGCCTCTCCGCCGCCAGTGCAGCCGCTCCCGCCGCGAGAGCAGCAGCCCGAGGATGCGCAGCGGGCCCGGAAGATGAAGAGGCGGCGGCGGGGAGGGGGTGCCGCGACGGAGTCGGGGACCCCAAGCGTGGGTACAGCCCCGGTGGGGAGGGATAGAGAGGGCCGGCCGTCGCAGAAGACACCCGACTTGCCCACCGACCCCGAACTATCAGCAGACCTGTCAGTTGTCCCGCCAACTGGCCCCAACACCGTACTACAAGCGCGGAGTGAGCAACAGGACGGGACTGACCCCAACGGCGAGCTGGATGAAAGGCAGGACTTTACGTGCATGGTGGAGGTCGGCTCAGGAGCATTGACAGCTCCCGCCATGGATGGAACAGGAAACATCGTGCGAGGCTTCCCGGGAGGCCGGAGGCGACCAGAAAAAGAAATCAGGGCACCGGACAGTAGGTCGACGGAGAGTGCGGTGGAGGACACCGGGGATGAGCTCGCCCTGGTCCCGTATGCCCTCTCCCCAGAGCACAGTGCGCCTCCGCCCTGGGAGTCACCCGGACCCCCCCACGCGTGCCCGGATGCGCGACCTGGTGAGGCTACACCTCCGGCTTGGCCTCCGGAGGGGGTAGGGAAGTCTGCGGCCGCCGCAACCCCCTGAACGCCATGACTGCGCTACGCCTCGCGACGTGGAACGCTAGGGGCTTGCGCTCGTGGCGCAGGGCGGAGGAGATCCTGCCAACCCTGGCAGCGCTGGCGCAGGACGTGCTCATCTTGCAGGAGCTGCACTTCACCAACGAGCAGCAGCGGAGCCGAGCACAGCGGCTCTGGACCGCCGGGCCGTCGGTGTGGTCCTACGACGGCGAGGAAGGCTCGGCGGGCGTGGCGCTGCTCTTCCGCTCGCGGGCCGACCTCGCCATCGACGGAGTCGTGGAAGCGGTGCCGGGGAGGCTGCTGGTGGCGGACCTGACGCTGCGGAGCGTATCGGCGAGCGGGACGGCGGAGGAGCGTGCCTTCCGCATCTGCGGGCTCTACGCCCCCGTACAGGCCGCACGGCGGCGGGCTTTCTGGGCACATCTGCGGAACACGTGCCACACGCGTCGTTGCCTGCTCGTGGCCGGGGATTTTAACAACCGCTCCCGGCTCTCAGACCGCAGCGCGTACGTGGGCGGGGTGCGCACGGCGGGCGAGGCCGAGCGCCCGCTGCATGGTGGCGGCGCCCCGCTGCTGCCAGACGAGCGTGAGCTGGAGCGCTTCCTGGCACAGGCCGGACTGGCGGACAAGGCACACGAGGCCCCTAACGCGCTCGACTTCTTCCCAGTAGGGTGCCGGAGGGCGTACGCAGGCAGTTATCCGCCCGTCGGGGACGGTGCCGCTGCACGCTACACGTTCTACCACCCGTGCTTTGCCAGCCGCGTGGACCGGGTACGCGCACCGGAGAGTGTCTACGTACAGCGTTGCGCCGTGACCATCACCCCGTGGTCCGACCACGGGATACTGCGCCTAGAGCTGGCTGTGGGCGAAGTCTTCCCGAGGGGGCGACCCCTTTGGCGCCTGCGCCCGGAGGCGCTTCAGCGGGAGGAGTGCCGCGCGCTGGTAGCGACCACGCTGGCGTGCCTGCTGTCGCTGCGCACGGCGGGCCTATACAGGGATGCGGCCCCGCTGGAGTGGTGGGAGCGAGTCAAGCGAGAGGTGCGGCAGCGGTGCCGGCGGCAGGAGCGGGCGGCCTACTCCGCAGAGACACGCCGCTACCACGATGCCGTCTACCACTTCCTACAGTGCCACGCGCGTGCCGGGCGCGGCCAGCCTGTCGACACCAAGGTCCTGACACAGGCGCGGGAGAGCATCGCGCATTACCAGCGCGAGCGCTGGGACCGGCGGCGCCGGGCCAAGGTGTGCCGCACGCGTGGTGGCAGCGTAGATGTTGACGAGTGGGCGAAGACCAGGGGCGGTGGCGCAAGCCCACCGGCAGCCATCCAAGGGCTGCGCAGGACGGAGGCGGACGGCGTCAGCACGAGCCCGGGAGAGATGCTCCAGGTCGTTGAGGATTTCTATGGCGCCCTTTTTGCAAAGAAGACCCAGATCGCTGCCAACCAAAGCGAGGCCTTCCTGCACGCCATCGATGCGATGCCCGGCGATGGCGGGAGGCGGGGCTGGCGCAGCCTGTGTGAGGGCCTGAACGAGGAGGACGCACGCGGCCTGGTGGCACCCATCGCCGAGGAAGAGGTGGCGGCGGCCATCGCGCGCGGGCGCAGCCGCTCTGCGCCAGGCCCCGATGGCCTCGGCTGGGCCTTCTACAAGAAATTCCGTGCCTGGCTGGCACGCCCCCTGGCGGAAGTCTTCACGGCGTGCCTGGCACAGGACCGGACTAGCGTGACTTTTGGCGAGGGCACGCTCGTCCTCTTCCCCAAGCGCGGAGACCTGACGCTGCTCAAGAACTGGCGCCCCATCGTGCTGACCAACGTTGACTACCGCGTGCTGGCAGCAGTGCTCAACGCACGGCTGGCGGCCGTGGCCGGGAAGATCGTGGTGCGTGCGCAGACCAGCGCGGTGCCGGGGCGCGCCATGCAGGACTCGCTCTGCGCACTACGTGAAGTCTTCCAGCTAGCACGCATGGGCCAGTGGCGCGGGCTGCTGCTCCAGCTGGACCAGGAGAAGGCCTTCGACAACGTACACCATGCCTTCCTGTGGGCGGCGCTGCGCTGGAAGGGCGTGCCCGAGACCTTTGTAGGCTATGTGCGACTGCTGTACCACGGCGCGGCCATCGTCCCGCAGCTGAACGGGCACCGCGGCGCACCGATCCTCATCCAGTCGGGCGTACGGCAGGGATGCCCGCTCAGCGCGCTGCTCTATGTGCTGAGCCTGGACGCGGTGCTGTGTCGGCTGGAACTGGAGAAAGGCATCACCGGTGTGCACTTCCACCTGGCCACCCGGATGACAGTGGAAGGAGGAGCGGCCGGAGTCCACCCGCGGAAGTGGCCCCAGCACACCGGGAGCAGCGACGACGACAGCAGCGAAGGCGGCGGTGGCGGCGGCCCTCAAAACGGCCGGGCCTCGGCAGCGCCTACACTCAAGCTCGTAGCGCACGCGGATGACGTCTCACTGCTCGTGCGAGATGACAATGCGGAGCTGACAGAAGTGCGGAGGGTTTTTGACGCATACGCAGCGGCGTCCGGAGCGTGCCTGAATGCCGAGAAAAGCTTTGTCGTCTCTTTCGATGCGCTGGAGGGTACGGTACGGCGGAAGCCACTAGCGCAGCGGCTGCGCAGCGGTGGAAGCGGTGGCGGCGGCCCAGCGAGGGGAGCCGGCGTGGCGGAGGCCACCGAACCAGGCGCCGGTGACGTGGAAGCGGAGAACGACGTCAAGCTGCTCGGCATCCGCTTTTCCGTGCGGAGGGACGGCTGGAAGTGCAACTGGCACTCCTGGGCAGAAGGAGTCCGCAACAGGGTGGCACAGTGGAAGCCCTGGCGGCTCACCCTGTACCAGAAAGCACGCTATGTGCGCACCTACCTGCTCCCGGCGGCGGCCAACCTGGCAGCAGTGTACCCGCCCCCGGAGCGGCTCGTGCAAGACATCAGCGCAGAA
>NC_139472.1:27487500-27490000 GCF_057233095.1 Heloderma suspectum | reverse complement strand
CTAACCCCAACCCTATACCTAACCCCAACCCTAACCCTAACCCTAACCCTATACCTAACTCAACCCTAACCCTAACCCCAACCCTAACCCTAACCCTAACCCTAACCCTAACCCTAACCCCAACCCTAACCCTATAACTAACTCAACCCTAACCCTAACCCTTACCCTAACCCCAACCCTAAACCTAACCCTAACCCTAACCCTAACCCTATACCTAACTCAACCATAACCCCAGCCCTAACCCTAACCCTAACCCTAACCCTAACCCTAACCCTAACCCCAACCCTAACCCTAACCCTAACCCTAACCCTAACACTAACCCTAAACCCAACCCTAACCCTAACCCTATACCTAACCCCAACCCTAACCCTAACCCTAACCCTAACCCTAACCCTAACCCCAACCCTAACCCTAACCCTAACCCTATACCTAACTCAACCCTAACCCTAACCCCAACCCTAACCCTAACCCTAACCCTAACCCTATACCTAACCCCAACCCTAACCCTAACCCTCACCCTAACTCTAACCCTAAACCTAACCCTAACCCTAACCCTAACCCTAACCCTAACCCTAACCCTATACCTAACTCAACCCTAACCCCAACCCTAACCCTAACCCTAACCCCAACCCTAACCCTATACCTAACTCAACCCTAACCCTAACCCTAACCCTAACCCTAACCCTAACACTAACCCTAACCCTAACCCTAACCCTAACCCTAAACCTAACCCCAACCCTAACCCTAACCCTAACCCTAACCCTAACCCTAACCCTAACCCTAACCCTATACCTATCTCAACCCTATACCTAACCCCAACCCTAACCCTAACCCTAACCCTAACCCTAACCCTAACCCCAACCCTAACCCTAACCCTAACCCTAACCCTAACCCTAACCCCAACCCTAACCCTATACCTAACTCAACCCTAACCCTAACCCTAACCCTAACCCTAACCCTATAAATAACTCAACGCTAACCCTAACCCCAACCCTAACCCTAACCCTAACCCTAACCCTAACCCTATACCTAACCCCAACCCTAACCCTAACCCTAACCCTAACCCTAACCCTAACCCCAACCCTAAGCCTAACCCTAACCCTATACCTAACTCAACCCTAACCCTAACCCCAACCCTAACCCTAACCCTAACCCTAACCCTAACCCTAACCCTAACCCCAACCCTAACCCTAACCCCAACCCTAACCCTATCCCTAACCCTATACCTAACTCAACCCTAACCCTAACCCCAACCCTAACCCATCCCTAACCCTAACCCTAACCCTATACCTAACCCCAACCCTAACCCTAACCCTAACCCTATACCTAACTCAACCCTAACCCTAACCCCAACCCTAACCCTAACCCTAACCCTAACCCTAACCCCAACCCTAACCCTATAACTAACTCAACCCTAACCCTAACCCTAACCCTAACCCTAACCGTAACCCTAACCCTAACCCCAACCCTAACCCTAACCCTAACCCTAACCCTAACCCTAACCCTAACCCTATACCTAACCCCAACCCTAACCCTAACCCTAACCCTAACCCTAACCCTAACCCCAACCCTAACCCTAACCCTAACCCTAACCCTAACCCCAACCCTAACCCTAACCCTAACCCTAACCCTAACCCTATACGTAACTCAACCCTAACCCTAACCCCAACCCTAACCCTAACCCTAACCCTAACCCTATACCTAACCCCAACCCTAACCCTAACCCTAACCCTAACCCTAACCCCAACCCTAACCCTAACCCTAACCCTAACCCTAACCCTATACCTAACTCAACCCTAACCCTAACCCCAACCCTAACCCTAACCCTAACCCTAACCCTAACCCTAACCCCAACCCTAACCCTAACCCCAACCCTAACCCTAACCCTAACCCTATACCTAACTCAACCCTAACCCTAACCCCAACCCTAACCCTAACCCTAACCCTAACCCTAACCCTATATCTAACTCAACCCTAACCCTAACCCCAACCCTAACCCTAACCCTAACCCTAACCCTAACCCTAACCCCAACCCTATACCTAACCCCAACCCTAACCCTAACCCTAACCCTATACCTAACTCAACCCTAACCCTAACCCCAACCCTAACCCTAACCCTAACCCTAACCCTAACCCTAACCCCAACCCTAACCCTATAACTAACTCAACCCTAACCCTAACCCTTAGCCTAACCCCAACCCTAAACCTAACCCTAACCCTAACCCTAACCCTATACCTAACTCAACCATAACCCCAACCCTAACCCTAACCCTAACCCTAACCCTAACCCTAACCCTAACCCCAACCCTAACCCTAACCCTAACCCTAACCCTAACCCTAAACCCAACCCTAACCCTAACCCTATACCTAACCCCAACCCTAACCCTAACCCTAACCCTAACCCTAACCCTAACCCTAACCCCAACCCTAACCCTAACCCTAACCCTAACCCTATACCTAACTCAACCCTAACCCTAACCCCAACCCTAACCCTAACCCT
>NC_139472.1:25752500-25760000 GCF_057233095.1 Heloderma suspectum | reverse complement strand
CAGGGGATGGCAGCAGCGAGAAGAGCAGCCGCAGCAGCAGCCAGGAGCGCGGCAGCGGGGAGCCGGGCAAAGAGCTCCTGGGCGGCCGCGTCGACGCAGACTTCCTCCGCCAGCAGTTCGGGACGGACTTTGGGTCGTCGGTGGAGGAGGAGACGGACATGAGCCGGGGCCTGCCGGCGCTCCGCTCCTCCTCCGGAGGCAGCGGAGGCGGCTCGCGCGAGTTCCGGATCCTCCAGCGGTGGACGGAAGCTCTCCACACGCCGCTGGCCAGAGTCCATGAGCTCGTGGTGCCGGCAACGTTTGACCGATATGACCTGCTGCGCCTCTGGGGCTACGTGGTCGCCCGCATCGCCCTCCCCGCGGTGCCGACCAACAACCTGTCTAAGTACAGCCAGGGCAGGGTCTGGGACTTCTTCACCCAGACCTTCCGCCCGCTATGGGACACCCTAGCCGGACGTTGCTGTGGGCTCACGGAGAACCAACTCGCCCTCGTTCGCTCCCTGGCGCTGGCTGCGTTACGCCGGATCCTGGTGGGGCGCAGGCCTCGTGGCGCGCCCGCCGACTTCCCGGCCTGGCTGGAGGCGGGCAGCCTGGTGCGCACGTTCCAAGATATCCACCGGACGTGGGTCGTCGCCCCGAGCGACGCGCCGGTACTTTTCCTGGCCAGGACCGAGGACTGGTCCTCCTTCGTGTCACAGGCGGACTTCCGTGAGTGGCTGGAGAACGTCATCGGCCTCCTGCGCCAGCGGCAGCGCATCGAGAAGCAGCGGCAGGCGGACGAGGGAGCAATGGCTGGCCGTGCGGCAGAGCGGAGGCCGATGGCAGCGGCGCCGGGCGGAGCGGCGGCAGAGCGCGGCGGTCGAGGGCGAGATGACGCGGAGCGTCCAGCGACGGCACGGCTGGCGCGACCGACGGGGACAGCGCCGCGGGCGGCCCAATCGGAGGTGCCGCCCACGGCGGCCGGTGAGTCTCTGGGCTCCGGGGAGCGGGAGGATGACCTGGGAGGTCCGGGTGGCAGCGGCGGAGAGTGCGGCGAGCCGGCGGGCCCGTTCAAAGCCCCGGGAAGGCCGCCCTCGGCCGCGGGTTCGAGGAAACGAGGGGAGACGCGCCTCGGCAGCGCCGGCTCTGCGGCGGAGGAGGACTCGGCCAAGAAGCGGCCCAGGAAGGGTCCTGGGCGGGCCTCCGGGTCAGGAGCGAGCAGCGGCGCCGGAGTCACAGGGGCACGGCAAGCGGGACGGGCTGCCTCAGACACGGAGCAGGAGCAGGAGGGGGGGCTCCGGGGAGAGGCCGGTCTGTCCCCAGGTACTGCCGTGCCTGTTGCTGTGCCTCCTGCAGGTGCTCGGAACGGCGGCAGAGATGGCGGCGCTAGGCGGAACTCCGCGACCCCGAGGGACGAGGCCACGGCCGGGACGGCAGCGTCGGCAGCTCAGCGGGAACAGCGGACGGCGGCGAACGGCGGGACGCGCTCCTACGCCTCGGTGGCCGGCAACGCGCGTGCAGAGCGGCGCGGCGGGCGCCGTGGAGGTGGTGGCGGCAGCGGCACAGGGGACGCCTTTCCCTGGGATGAGGACGGCGAGGAGGAGGATGAGGAGGGCTACCTGGGCCGCCTGCTCGACGGCCTGTCGGACGGGTCGGGCGCGAGGAGCAGAGACCCGTGGCGGCGCTACGTTGTGCGCTTCCGCTACCGGGGGGCTGACCTGGAAGACACGCGGGACTACCTGGCCTCGGTCCTCCTGCTGGAGACTTTGGCCTTCGACAGGGCAGATGTGGTGGCCCTCATTCAACTTCCAGGCTCGCGTGAGACGGACGTCTGCCTGGCGTCCGAGAACGCCTACCGCCGCTTTTGGGTGGGCTGCAAAGCGGCGCAGCGCGCCAACCCGGCCCTGCTGGCGGACTTTGAGGTGGTGCCGCTCTTCCGGGGTGACACGAAGGTCCTGACCGTCATCTTCAGGACCTCTGCCATCCCGGAGGAGGACGTGACTCTCTGGGTGTCACGCTATGCAAAAATACTCATGGGACCTGACAAGAAGCGTGACCGGCACGGTTTTTGGACTGGGGAATACCGTTGCGTAGTCGCCTTCAAGGGGGAGGAGACGGGAGGAGGCCGCATCCCAAAGTACTTCTACCTGGGGGCGGAGAGGGGCATCACACGGTACAGCGGCCAGCCGCCGGCGTGCTTCCAGTGCGGCTCCTACGGCCACCGGCGGCGGAACTGCACCACGCCGCTGTGCTCGCGGTGCGGCGTCCGCGGACACGCAACGGCCGCCTGCCAGGCCAGCATCCGCTGCAACCTGTGCGAGGAGCCCGGGCACACCTACTTTTGGTGTCCGCGTGCCCAGTACAACCGGGAGGACGAGGAGCGGTGGGGTGCGGCGAACAGGGCCGCCCAGGCGGGGCGGGAGCGTGCAGAGGCACAGGCCTGGCATCAAGCGCAACAGAGACGGCGGGAAGGGGAGGCGCAAGGTGTGAGGCCGGGGGCTCCGGACAGGGCCCGCGCCCAAGAGTCAAAGGCCCGGGGGGGCGCTGGCAACCAGGGGGAGGAGGGCGCCGACTGGCGGACGGTCACCCGCCGGCCGGCAGGAAAGAAAGGCAGGACCCCGGATGCCGGGGTTGCAGGCGCCGCGCCACGGGCTACAGGCGTGGAGGTGTGGCGGGCACAAAACACCGTGTTACAGACATGCAACGCCTTCAGACTCCTCGGGGAAGGTGAGTGGCAAGGGCCAGGCCAACGCCTACATGCCGACAACGACCCTGGTCTAGAAGAGGACCGGCAAGGGGGGAGCGCGGCCGAAGAGCAGACGGCAACCAAGGAGGGGCAGGCAGGCGGGGAAGACGCCTCTCCGCCGCCAGTGCAGCCGCTCCCGCCGCGAGAGCAGCAGCCCGAGGATGCGCAGCGGGCCCGGAAGATGAAGAGGCGGCGGCGGGGAGGGGGTGCCGCGACGGAGTCGGGGACCCCAAGCGTGGGTACAGCCCCGGTGGGGAGGGATAGAGAGGGCCGGCCGTCGCAGAAGACACCCGACTTGCCCACCGACCCCGAACTATCAGCAGACCTGTCAGTTGTCCCGCCAACTGGCCCCAACACCGTACTACAAGCGCGGAGTGAGCAACAGGACGGGACTGACCCCAACGGCGAGCTGGATGAAAGGCAGGACTTTACGTGCATGGTGGAGGTCGGCTCAGGAGCAGTGACAGCTCCCGCCATGGATGGAACAGGAAACATCGTGCGAGGCTGCCCGGGAGGCCGGAGGCGACCAGAAAAAGAAATCAGGGCACCGGACAGTAGGTCGACGGAGAGTGCGGTGGAGGACACCGGGGATGAGCTCGCCCTGGTCCCGTACGCCCTCTCCCCAGAGCACAGTGCGCCTCCGCCCTGGGAGTCACCCGGACCCCCCCACGCGTGCCCGGATGCGCGACCTGGTGAGGCTACACCTCCGGCTTGGCCTCCGGAGGGGGTAGGGAAGTCTGCGGCCGCCGCAACCCCCTGAACGCCATGACTGCGCTACGCCTCGCGACGTGGAACGCTAGGGGCTTGCGCTCGTGGCGCAGGGCGGAGGAGATCCTGCCAACCCTGGCAGCGCTGGCGCAGGACGTGCTCATCTTGCAGGAGCTGCACTTCACCAACGAGCAGCAGCGGAGCCGAGCACAGCGGCTCTGGACCGCCGGGCCGTCGGTGTGGTCCTACGACGGCGAGGAAGGCTCGGCAGGCGTGGCGCTGCTCTTCCGCTCGCGGGCCGACCTCGCCATCGACGGAGTCGTGGAAGCGGTGCCGGGGAGGCTGCTGGTGGCGGACCTGACGCTGCGGAGCGTATCGGCGAGCGGGACGGCGGAGGAGCGTGCCTTCCGCATCTGCGGGCTCTACGCCCCCGTACAGGCCGCACGGCGGCGGGCTTTCTGGGCACATCTGCGGAACGCGTGCCACACGCGTCGTTGCCTGCTCGTGGCCGGGGATTTTAACAACCGCTCCCGGCTCTCAGACCGCAGCGCGTACGTGGGCGGGGTGCGCACGGCGGGCGAGGCCGAGCGCCCGCTGCATGGTGGCGGCGCCCCGCTGCTGCCAGACGAGCGTGAGCTAGAGCGCTTCCTGGCACAGGCCGGACTGGCGGACAAGGCACGCGAGGCCCCTAACGCGCTCGACTTCTTCCCAGTAGGGTGCCGGAGGGCGTACGCAGGCAGTTATCCGCCCGTCGGGGACGGTGCCGCTGCACGCTACACGTTCTACCACCCGTGCTTTGCCAGCCGCGTGGACCGGGTACGCGCACCGGAGAGTGTCTACGTACAGCGTTGCGCCGTGACCATCACCCCGTGGTCCGACCACGGGATACTGCGCCTAGAGCTGGCTGTGGGCGAAGTCTTCCCGAGGGGGCGACCCCTTTGGCGCCTGCGCCCGGAGGCGCTTCAGCGGGAGGAGTGCCGCGCGCTGGTAGCGACCACGCTGGCGTGCCTGCTGTCGCTGCGCACGGCGGGCCTATACAGGGATGCGGCCCCGCTGGAGTGGTGGGAGCGAGTCAAACGAGAGGTGCGGCAGCGGTGCCGGCGGCAGGAGCGGGCGGCCTACTCCGCAGAGACACGCCGCTACCACGATGCCGTCTACCACTTCCTACAGTGCCACGCGCGTGCCGGGCGCGGCCAGCCTGTCGACACCAAGGTCCTGACACAGGCGCGGGAGAGCATCGCGCATTACCAGCGCGAGCGCTGGGACCGGCGGCGCCGGGCCAAGGTGTGCCGCACGCGTGGTGGCAGCGTAGATGTTGACGAGTGGGCGAAGACCAGGGGCGGTGGCGCAAGCCCACCGGCAGCCATCCAAGGGCTGCGTAGGACGGAGGCGGACGGCGTCAGCACGAGCCCGGGAGAGATGCTCCAGGTCGTTGAGGATTTCTATGGCGCCCTTTTTGCAAAGAAGACCCAGATCGCTGCCAACCAAAGCGAGGCCTTCCTGCACGCCATCGATGCGATGCCCGGCGATGGCGGGAGGCGGGGCTGGCGCAGCCTGTGTGAGGGCCTGAACGAGGAGGACGCACGCGGCCTGGTGGCACCCATCGCCGAGGAAGAGGTGGCGGCGGCCATCGCGCGCGGGCGCAGCCGCTCTGCGCCAGGCCCCGATGGCCTCGGCTGGGCCTTCTACAAGAAATTCCGTGCCTGGCTGGCACGCCCCCTGGCGGAAGTCTTCACGGCGTGCCTGGCACAGGACCGGACTAGCGTGACTTTTGGCGAGGGCACGCTCGTCCTCTTCCCCAAGCGCGGAGACCTGACGCTGCTCAAGAACTGGCGCCCCATCGTGCTGACCAACGTTGACTACCGCGTGCTGGCAGCAGTGCTCAACGCACGGCTGGCGGCCGTGGCCGGGAAGATCGTGGTGCGTGCGCAGACCAGCGCGGTGCCGGGGCGCGCCATGCAGGACTCGCTCTGCGCACTACGTGAAGTCTTCCAGCTAGCACGCATGGGCCAGTGGCGCGGGCTGCTGCTCCAGCTGGACCAGGAGAAGGCCTTCGACAACGTACACCATGCCTTCCTGTGGGCGGCGCTGCGCTGGAAGGGCGTGCCCGAGACCTTTGTAGGCTATGTGCGACTGCTGTACCACGGCGCGGCCATCGTCCCGCAGCTGAACGGGCACCGCGGCGCACCGATCCTCATCCAGTCGGGCGTACGGCAGGGATGCCCGCTCAGCGCGCTGCTCTATGTGCTGAGCCTGGACGCGGTGCTGTGTCGGCTGGAACTGGAGAAAGGCATCACCGGTGTGCGCTTCCACCTGGCCACCCGGATGACAGTGGAAGGAGGAGCGGCCGGAGTCCACCCGCGGAAGTGGCCCCAGCACACCGGGAGCAGCGATGACGACAGCAGCGAAGGCGGCGGTGGCGGCGGCCCTCAAAACGGCCGGGCCTCGGCAGCGCCTACACTCAAGCTCGTAGCGCACGCGGATGACGTCTCACTGCTCGTGCGAGATGACAATGCGGAGCTGACAGAAGTGCGGAGGGTTTTTGACGCATACGCAGCGGCGTCCGGAGCGTGCCTGAATGCCGAGAAAAGCTTTGTCGTCTCTTTCGATGCGCTGGAGGGTACGGTACGGCGGAAGCCACTAGCGCAGCGGCTGCGCAGCGGTGGAAGCGGTGGCGGCGGCCCAGCGAGGGGAGCCGGCGTGGCGGAGGCCACCGAACCAGGCGCCGGTGACGTGGAAGCGGAGAACGACGTCAAGCTGCTCGGCATCCGCTTTTCCGTGCGGAGGGACGGCTGGAAGTGCAACTGGCACTCCTGGGCAGAAGGGGTCCGCAACAGGGTGGCACAGTGGAAGCCCTGGCGGCTCACCCTGTACCAGAAAGCACGCTATGTGCGCACCTACCTGCTCCCGGCGGCGGCCAACCTGGCAGCAGTGTACCCGCCCCCGGAGCGGCTCGTGCAAGACATCAGCGCAGAACTGTTCACCTTCCTGTGGGGCATGCGCACGTTCCCACTGGCACGCGTGGTGGCGTACCGGCCCGTCGCGCAGGCGGGGCTGGCCTTCCCGGCAGTTGGGCCGGCGCTGCTGGCCTCCTTCCTGGCCTGCAACTTCGGGAAGTGGGCGCTTGCACGTGCGGAGGCAAGCGGTGCGGCGCCAGAAGGCCGCCCGCGCATAGCAGAGCACTTCTGGATGGAAGGTTTCGAGCGTGGCTGGCGGGGCAGCGCATGGGCGCGACGCTGGTGGGACGAGGGTTCCTGGGACTACCGCATCACACAGGCCGCCAAGGCCATGGGGCCCGACTACCTCGCCGAGGTCTACGGAGCGGTCCGGCAGTGGCGTGTCCCGGCGCAAGCTTTCCGGGGGCCGGAGGAAGGAGCGGGCACGCCATGGGTGCCGCGACGTGCTGGTGGTCCGCTGGCACAACTCAAGCGCCGCCTCTATTGGGACATGCTCGACGCGTGCATGTTCACGCCGCACGCGGAGCAGGAGCGCACAAAGGAGGGCCGGCCGCAGTACCTGCGTGAGCCGGAGTACCCACTGGAGTACTTCCAGGACCGGCGTGTGCCATACGCGCTGTGGGAGGTGCGGTGGCGGGCCTACCACGGTGTGCTCGCGCTGCAAGGCTGCAAGCCCTGGCTGCGGGGCGATGAAGCCGCTCAGGCGTGCGTGCGCCTCGCTTGCCAGAGCCAGGCCGTGCAGTTGGGCGTGACGCAGCGAGAGACGGCCGAACACGCGATGTGGACGTGCCCGGCGGCACGGCGTCTGTGGGAGGAGGTGGCGCAGGCACTGGACTGGCCAGCGCTGCTTGCGCAGCGGTGGGAAGACGTGGCAGCGGGGAGAGAGCCGCGGCCCGGCGGCCTGCGTGGGCCGAGGAAACGTGCCGGCAGTGCCGGCAGGACGGAGGAGTACTGGGACGTGCCCTGGTCCACGGCCCGGCTCGTGAACCTTTTCGTCCTGCTCGCGCTGGTCTACCAGCGCCACCGCGAACAAAAGACGCGGAGAGAATGCGACGCTACGGGCTCGACGAGGGTAGTGCTGGGCCAGCTGGCGGCCCTGAGTCGGGCCGA
>NC_139472.1:24875000-24877500 GCF_057233095.1 Heloderma suspectum | reverse complement strand
CACTAACCCAGACCCCAAACCTAAATCGAAACCTAACCCTAACACTAACCCTAACCCCAAACCTAACCCTAACCCTAACACCACCCCTAACACTAACCCTAAGCCTAACCCTAACCCCAACCCTAACCCTAACCCTAACCCTCACCCCAACACTAACCCCAAACCTAAACCCAACCCAAATCCTAACCCTAACCCTAACCCAAACCTAACCCTAACCCTAACCGTAACCCTAACCCTAACCCTAACCCTAACCCCAACCCCAACCCTAACCCTAACCCTAACCCTAACCCCAACCCTAAACATAACACTAACCCTAAACCTAATCCTAACCCTAACCCTGACCCCAACCCTAAACATAACCGTAACCCTAACCCCAACCCTAACCCTTACACTAACCCGAACCCTAACCCTGACCCCAACCCTAACCATAACCCTAACCCTAACCCCAACCCCAACCCTAACCCTAACCGCTACCCCAACCCTAACCCTACCCCTGTCCCCGACCCTGACCCTAAACCTAACCCTAACCACAACCGTAAACCTAACCCTAACCCCAACCCTAACCCTAACCCTAACCCTAACACCAAGCTGAACCCTGACCCTAACCCTAACTCAACCCTAACCCTAACCCTAACCCTACACCGAACCCTAACCCTAACCGTAAACTTAACCCAACCCTAACCCTAACTGTAACCCTAACACTAACCCCAACCCGAACCCTAACCCCAACCCTAACCCCGAACCTAACCCTAAACCTAACCCTAACCACAACCCTAACCCTAACCCTAACCCTAAGCTTAACCCTAACCTTAACCCTAACCCTAACCCTAAACAGGACCCTAACCCTAAATCCAAACCTAACCCTAAAACTACCCCTAACCCCAAACCTAACCCTAACCCTAACCCCAACCCTAACCCTAACCACTAACATAACCCTAACCCTAACCCAAAACCTTACCCCAACACTAACCCCAACCCTAACCCCAATCCTAACCCTAACCCTAACCCTAACCCTAACCCTAACCCTAAACTAAACCCAACCCTAACCCTAACACTAACCCTAACCCTAACCCTAACCCTAACCCCAACCCCAACCCTAACCCCAACCCTAACCCCGAATCTAACCCAAACCCTAACTCTAACCTTGACCCTGACCCTAACCCTAACCCTAACACTAACCCCAACCCCAACACTAAACCTAACCGTAACCCGAACCCGAACCCTAACACTAACCCTAACCCAACCCTAACCCAACCCTAACCCTAACCCTAACCCTAACCTTAACCCTAACCCTAACCGCAACCCTAACCCTAACCCTAACACTAACCCAGACCCTAACCCTAAATCCCTAACCCTAACACTAACCCTAACCCCAAACCTAACCCTAACCCTAACCCCACCCCTAACACTAACCCTAAGCCTAACCCTAAACCCAACTCTAAACCTAACCCTAACCCTAACCCCAACATTAACCCCAAACCTAACCCCAACCCAAATCCTAACCCTAACCCTAACCCAAACCTAACCCTAACCCTAACCCTAACGGTAACCCTAACCCTAACCCTAACCCTGACCCTGACCCTAACCACAACCCTAACCCTAACCCTAACCCTAAGCTTAACCCTAACCCTAACCCTAACCCAAACCTAACCTTAACCCTAACCCTAACCCTAACCCTAACCCTAACCCTGACCCTGACCCTAACCACAACCCTAACCCTAAACCTAACCCCAACACTAACCCCAAACCTAACCCTAACCCCAACCCTAACCCTAACCCTAACCCTAACCGAACCCTATACCTAACCCTAACCCTAAACTTAAACCTAACCCTAACCCCTACCCTAACCCTAACCCTAAACCCAACCTGAACACTAAACCTAATCCTAACCCCAACCCTAACCCTAACCCTGACCCCATCCCTAACCCTAACTCTAACCCTAACCCAAATCCTAACCCTAACCCGAACCCAAACCCTAACCCTAAACTCTACCCCTACCCTAACCCTATCCCTAACCCTAACCCTACCCTAACCATAACCCTGACCCTAACCCTAACCGTCACCACAACGCTAACCCTAACCATAACCATAACTCAACCCTAAACCTAACCCCAACCCTAACCCTAACTCAGACCCTAACCCTAAATCCAACCCTAACCCTAAAAATAACCCTAACACCAAACCTAACACTAACCCTAACCCTAACCCCAAAACTATCCCTAACCCTAACCCCAACCCTAACCCTAACCCTAACCCTGACCCCAACCCTCACCCTAACCCTAACCCTAACCCTAACCCCAACCCCAACACTAAACCTAATCCTAACCCCAACCCTAACCCTAACCCTAACCCCAACCCTCAACCTAACACTAACCCTTACCCTAACCCTGACCCCAACCCTAACCCTAACCCTAACCCCAACCCTAACCCTAACCCTAACCCTAACCCTAACACTAACCCTAACACCAAGCTGAACCCTGACCCTAACCCTAACTCAACC
>NC_139472.1:24860000-24862500 GCF_057233095.1 Heloderma suspectum | reverse complement strand
CTAACCCTAACCCTAAACCTAACCCCAACACTAACCCCAAACCTAATCCTAACCCCAACCCTAACCCTAACCCTAACCCCAACCCTAAACCTAACACTAACCCTAACCCTGACCCCAACCCTAACCCTAACCCTAACCCAAATCGAAACCGAATCCCTAACCCTAACCCTAAACCTAACCCCTACCCCAAACCTAAGACTACCCTAACCCTAACCCTAACCCTGACCATGACCCTATCCCTAACCCTAACCACAACCCTAACCCTAAACCTAAACCTAACCCTAACCCTAACCCTAACCCTAACCATAACTCAACCCTAACCTTAACCCTAACCCCAACTCTAACCCTAACCCAGACCCTAACCCTAAATCCAACCCTAACCCTTACACTAACCCTAACCCTAACCCTAACCCTAACACTAACCCCAAACTTAACCCTAACCCTAAACCTAACCCTAACACTAACCCCTACCCTAACACTAACCCTAACCCTAACCCTTACCAATACCCTAACCCTAACCCTAACCCTAACCCCAACCCTAACCCTAACCCTAACACTCACCCTAACACCAACCCCAACCCCAACCTTAAACCTAATCCTAACCCTAACCCTAAACCCAACCCTAAACCTAACATTAACCCTAACCCTAACCCTAACCCTGACCCCATCCCTAACCCAGCAAAAACCCTAACCTTAACCCCAACCCCAACACTAAACCTAATCCTAACCCCGACCCTAACCCTAACCCTAACCCCAACCCTAACCCGAACCCTAACACTAAACCTAACCCCTACCCCAATCCTAACACTACCCTAACCCTAACCCTGACCCTAACCCTAACCACAACCCTAACCCAAAACCTATCCCTAACCCCAACCCCACACTAAACCTAATCCTAACCCTAACCCTAACCCTAACCCTAACCCTAACCCAAACCGAAACCGAATCCCTAACCCTAAACCTAACCCCTACCCCAAACCTAATCCTAACCCTACCCTAACCCCAACCCTAAACCTGACATTAACCCGAACCCTAACCCTAACCCTGACCCCATCCCTAACCCAGCAAAAACCCTAACCTTAACCCCAACCCCAACACTAAACCTAATCCTAACCCCAACCCTAACCCTAACCCTAACCCCAACCCTAACCCTAACCCTAACCCTAAACCTAACCCCTACCCCAACCCTAACACTACCCTAACCCTAACCCTGACCCTAACCCTAACCACAACCCTAACCCTAACCCCAACCCTAACCCTAACCCTATCCCTAACCCCAACCCCAACACTAAACCTAATCCTAACCCTAAATCTAACCCTTACCCTAACCCTAACCCTAACCCTAACACTAACCCTAATTCCGACCCTAAACCTAACCCGAACCCTAACCCTGACCCTGACCCTAACCCTAACCCTAACCCTAATCCTAACTCAACCCTAACCCTAACCCTAACCCCAACCCTAACCCTAACCCAGGCCTTAACCCTAAATCTAACCATAACCCTAACACTAACCCTAACCCCAAACCGAACCCTAACGCTAACCCTAACCCCAACCCTATCCCTAACCCTAAACCTAACCCTAACCCCAGCCCAAACCCTAACCCTAACCTTAATCCTAACCCCTACCCTAACCCTAATCCTAACTCAACCCTAACCCTAACCCTAACCCCATCCCTAACCCTAACCCTAACCGAGGCCTTAACCCTAAATCCAACCATGACCCTAACACTAACCCTAACCCCAAACCTAACCCTAAACCTAACCCTAACCCCAGCCCAAACCCTAACCCTAACCCTAACCCTAAACACTACCCTAACACTAAGTCTAAAACTAACCCTAACCCTAACCCCAACACTAACCCCAACCCTAACCCTAACCGTAACCCTAACACTAACCCAACCCTAAAACCTAACCCTAACCCTAACCCTAACCCCAACCCTAACCCTAACCCTAACCCCAACCCCAACACTAAACCTAACCCTAACCCTAACCGTAACCAAGACACTAACCCTAACCCCTACCCCAACCCTAACCCTAACCCCGACCTTAACCCTAACCCTAACCCTAACCCTGACCCTGACCCTGACCCTAACCCTAACCCTAACCCTAACCCTAACCACAACCCTAACCCTAACACTAACCCTAACCCCAACCCGAACCCTAACCCCAACCCTAACCCCGACCCTAAACCTAACCCGAACCCTAACCCTGACCCTGACCCTAACCCTAACACTAAACCTAACCCTAACCACTACCCTAACCCTAACCCCAACCCCAACACTAAACCTAATCCTAACCCCAACCCTAACCCTAACCCTAACCCTAACCCCAACCCTAAACCTAACACTAACCCTAACCCTAACCCTAACCCTGACCCCAACCCTAACCCTAACCCTAACCCTAACCCAAACCGAAAACGAATCCCTAACCCTAACCCTAAACCTAACCCCTACCCCAAACCAAAGACTACCCTAACCCTAACCCTAACCCTGACCATG
>NC_139472.1:24842500-24850000 GCF_057233095.1 Heloderma suspectum | reverse complement strand
ACCCTGACCCTAACCCTGAACCTAACACTAACCATAACCCTAACCCCAACCCCAACACTAAACCTAACCATAACCCGAACCCTAACCCTAACACTAACCCTAACCCAACCCTAACCCAACCCTAACCCTAACCCTAACCCTTACCCTAACCTTAACTCTAACCCTAACCGCAACCCTAACCCTAACCCTAACACTAACCCAGACCCTAACCCTAAATCCAACCCTAACCCTAACACTAACCCTAACCCCAAATCTAACCCTAACCCTAACCCCACCCCTAACACTAACCCTAAGCCTAACCCTAAACCCAACTCTAAACCTAACCCTAACCCTAACCCCAACACTATCGCCAAACCTAACTCCAACCCAAATCCTAACCCTAACCCTAACCCAAACCTAACCCTAACCCTAACCCTAACCCTAACCGTAACCCTAACCCTAACCCCAACCCTAACCCTAACCCTAACCCCAACCCTAACAATAACCCTAACCCTAAACCCATCCCTAACCCTAACCCTAACCCTAATCCCAACCCCAACACTAACCCTAAGCCTAACCCTGACTCTGACCCTGACCCCAACCCTAACCTTAACCCTAACCACAACCCTAACCCTAACCCTAACCCTAACCCTAACACTAACACTAACACTAACAATAACCGAGACCCCAAACCTAAATCCAACCCTAACCCTAACACTAACCCTAACCCCAAACCTAACCCTAACCCTAACACCACCCCTAACACTAACCCTAAGCCTAACCCTAACCCCAACCCTAACCCTAACCCTAACCCTCACCCCAACACTAACCCCAAACCTAAACCCAACCCAAATCCTAACCCTAACCCTAACCCAAACCTAACCCTAACCCTAACCGTAACCCTAACCCTAACCCCAACCCCAACCCTAACCCTAACCCTAACCCTAAACCCAACCCTAAACATAACACTAACCCTAAACCTAATCCTAACCCTAACCCTGACCCCAACCTTAAACTTAACCGTAACCCTAACCCCAACCCTCACCCTTACACTAACCCGAACCCTAACCCTGACCCCAACCCTAACCCTAACCCTAACCCTAACCCCAACCCTAACCCTAACCGCTACCCCAACCCTAACCCTTCCCCTGTCCCCGACCCTGACCCTGACCCTAAACCTAACCCTAACCACACCCGTAAACCTAACCCTAACCCCAACCCTAACCCTAACCCTAACCCTAACACCAAGCTGAACCCTGACCCTAACCCTAACTCAACCCTCACCGTTACCCTAACCCTACACCGAACCCTAACCCTAACCCTCACCCTAAACTTAACCCAACCCTAACCCTAACTGTAACCCTAACACTAACCCCAACCCGAACCCTAACCCCAACCCTAACCCCGAACCTAACCCTAAACCTAACCCTAACCACAACCCTAACCCTAACCCTAACCCTAAGCTTAACCCTAACCTTAACCCTAACCCTAACCCCAACCCTAACCCTAACCCTAAACCTGACCCTAACCCTAAATCCAAACCTAACCTAAAACTACCCCTAACCCCAAACCTAACCCTAACCCTAACCCCAACCCTAACCCTCACCACTAACATAACCCTAACCCTAACCCCAAACCTTGCCCCAACACTAACCCCAACCCTAACCCCAATCCTAACCCTAACCCTAACCCTAACCCTAAACTAAACCCAACCCTAACCCTAACACTAACCCTAACCCTAACCCTAACCCTAACCCTAACCCCAACCCCAACCCTAACCCCAACCCTAACCCCAAATCTAACCCAAACCCTAACCCTAACCTTGACCCTGACCCTAACCCTAACCCTAACCCTAACCCTCACCCTAATCCCAACCCCAACACTACACCTAACCGTAACCCGAACCCTAACCTTAACCCTAACCCTAACCCTAACCCCAACCCCCACACTAAACCTAATCCTAACCCCAACCCTAACCCTAACCCTAACCCCAACCCTAACCCTACCCCTAACCCTAACACCAAGCTGAACCCTGACCCTAACCCTAACTCGACCCTAACCCTAACCCTAACCCTACACCGAACCCTAACCCTAACCCTAACCCTAAACTTAACCCAACCCTAACCCTAACTGTAACCCTAACACTAACCCCAACCCGAACCCTAACCCCAACCCGAACCCCGAACCTAACCCTAAACCTAACCCTAACCACAACCCTAACCCTAACCCTAACCATAAGCTTAACCCTAACCTTAACCCTAACCCTAACCCCAACCCTAACCCTAACCCTAAACCTGACCCTAACTGTAAATCCAAACCTAACCCTGAAACTTCCCCTAACCCCAAACCTAACCCTAACCCCAACCCTAACCCTAAGCATTAACATAACCCTAACCCTAACCCCAAACCATACCCCAACACTAACCCCAACCCTAACCCCAATCCTAACCCTAACCCTAACCCTAACCCTAAACTAAACCCAACCCTAACCCTAACACTGACCCTAACCCTAAACCTAACCCCAACCCCAACCCTAACCCCAACCCCAACCCTAACCCCAACCCTAACCCCGATTCTAACCCAAACCCTAACCCTAACCTTGACCCTGACCCTAACCCTAACCCTAACCCTAACCCTAACCCTAACCCCAACCCCAACACTAAACCTAACCGTAACCCGAACCCTAACCCTAACACTAACCCTAACCCAACCCTAACCCAACCCTAACCCTAACCCAAACCCTAACCCTAACCTTAACCCTAACCCTAACCGCAACCCTAACCCTAACCCTAACACTAACCCAGACCCTAACCCTAAATCCAACCCTAACCCTAACACTAACACTAACCCTAAGCCTAACCCTACACCCAACTCTAAACCTAACCCTAACCCTAACCCCAACACTAACCCCAAACCTAACCCCAACCCAAATCCTAACCCTAACCCTAGCCCAAACCTAACCCTAACCCTAACCCTAACCATAACCCTAACCCTTACCCTGACCCTAACCTCAACCCTAACCCTAACCCTAACCCTAAGCTTAACCCTAACCCTAACCCTAACCCTAACCCAAACCTAACCCTAACCCTAACCCTAACCCTAACCGTAACCCTAACCCTAACCCTAACCCTAACCCTGACCCTGACCCTAACCACAACCCTAACCCTAAACCTAACCCCAACGCTAACCCCAAACCTAACAATAACCCAACCCTATTCCTAACCCTAACCCTAACCCTAAACCTAACCCTAACCCCTACCCTAACCCTAACCCTAAACCCAACCTCAACACTAAACCTAAACCTAACCCCAACCCTAACCCTAACCCTAACCCTAACCCTGACCCCATCCCTAACCCTAACTCTAACCCTAACCCGAATCCTAACCCTAACCTGAACCCAAACCCTAACCCTAACCTCTACCCCTACCCTAACCCTATCCCTAAACCTCACCCTACCCTAACCATAACCCTGACCCTAACCCTAACCCTCACCACAACGCTAACCCTAACCATAACCATAACTCAACCCTAACCCTAACCCCAACCCTAACCCTAACTCAGACCCTAACCCTAAATCCAACCCTAACCCTAACACTAACCCTAACACCAAACCTTACCCTAACCCTAACCCTGACCCCAACCCTCACCCTAACCCTAACCCTAACCCTAACCCTAACCCTAACCCCAACCCCAACACTAAACCTAATCCTAACCCCAACCCTGACCCTAACCCTAACCCCAACCCTAAACCTAACACTAACACTTACCCTAACCCTGACCCCAACCCTAACCCTAACCCTAACCCTAACTCCAACCCTAACCCTAACCCTAAATCTAACCCCTACCCCAACCCTAACACTACCCTAACCCTAACCCTGACCCTAACCCTAACCCTAACCACAACCCTAACCCTAACCCTAACCATAACTCAACCCTAACCCTAACCCTAACCCCAACCCTAACCCTAACTCAGACCATAACCCTAAATCCAAACCTAACCCTAACACTAACCCTAACACCAAACCTAACCCTAACCCTAACCCTAACCCCAAACCTAACCCTAACACCAACCCTAACCCTAACACTAACCCTAACCCTAACCCCAACCCGAACCCGAACCCTAACCCCAACCCTAACCCTAACCCTAACCCTATCCCCTACTTTAACCCTAACCCTAAACCTAACCCTCACCCTCACCCTAACCCCAACCCTAACTCAACCCTAACCCTAACCCTAACTCTAACCCCAAACCTAACCTTAACCCTAACCCAGACCCTAACCCTAAATCCAATCCTAACCCTATCCCTAACCCTAACCCTAACTCAACCCTAACCCTAACTCTAACCCCAAACCTAACCCTAACCCAGACCCTAACCCTAAATCCAACCCTAACCCTAACCCTAACACTAACCCCTAAACTAACCCTAACCCCAAACCTAACCCTAACCCAGACCCTAACCCTAAATCCATGCCTAACCCTAACACTAACCGTAACCCCAAACCTAACACTAACCCTAACACTAACCCCAACTCTAACCCTAACCCTCACCCTAAACCCAGCCCTAACCCTAACCCTAACCCCTACCCTAACCCTAACCCTAAACCTAACCCTAAACACTAACATAACCCTAACCCTAACCCCAAACCTAACCCCAACACTAACCCCAACCCTAACCCCAATCCTAACCCTAACCCTAACCCTAAACTAAACCCAACCCTAACCCTAACACTAACCCTAACCCTAACCCTAACCCCAACCCCAACCCGAACCCCAACCCTAACCCCGACCCTAACCCAAACCCTAACCCTAACCTTGACCCTGACCCTAACCCTAACCCTAACCCTAACCCTAACCCCAACCCCAACACTAAACCTAACCCGAACCCGAACCCTAACCCTAACACTAACCCTAACCAAACCCTAACCCCACCCTAACCCTAACCCTAACCTTAACCCTAACCCTAACCGCAACCGTAACCCTAACCCTAACCCTAACCCTAACCCGAACTCAACCCTAACCCTAACCCTAACCCTAACCCTTACCGCAACCCTAACCCTAACCCTAACACTAACCCAGACCCTAACCCTAAATCCAACCCTAACCCTAACACTAACCCTAATCCCAAACCTAACCCTAGCCCTAACCCCACACCTAACACTAACCCTAAGCCTAACCCTAACCCCAACCCTAACCCTAACCCTAACGCTAACCCCAACACTAACCCCAAACCTAACCCCAAACCAAACCATAACCCTAACCCTAACCCAAACCTACCCTAACCCTAACCCTAACCCTAACCCTAACCCTAACCCTGACCCTGACCCTAACCACAACCCTAACCCTAACCCTAACCCTAACCCTAACCCCAACCCTAACCCTAACCCCAACCCTAACCCTAACCCTAACCCTAACCCTAACCCAACCCTAACCCTAACCCTAACCCTAACCCTAACCCCAAACCTAACCCTAACCCCAACCCTAACCCTAAGCCTATCCCTAACCCAACCCTATTCCTAACCCTAACCCTAAACCTAAACCTAACCCTAACAGCTACCCTAACCCTAACCCTAAACCCAACCTCAACACTAAACCTAACCCTAACCCGAACCCAAACCCTAACCCTAAACTCTACCCCTACCCTAACCCTATCCCTAACCCTAACACCAACCCTAACCCTAACCCTAACCCTAAACTTAACCCAACCCTAACCCTAACACTAAACCTAACCCCTACCTCAACCCGAACCCTAACCCCGACCATAACCCTAGCCCTAACACTAACCCTGACCCTGACCCTGACCCTAACCCTAACCCTAACCATAACCAGAACCCTAACCCTAACCCTAACACTAACACTAACCCTAACCCCAACCCGAACCCTAACCCCAACCCTAACCCCGACCCTAAACCTAACCCGAACCCTAACCCTGACCCTGACCCTAACCCTAACACTAACCCTAACCCTAACCACTACCCTAACCCTAACCATAACCCCAACCCCAACACCAAACCTAATCCTAACACCAACCCTAACCCTATCCCTAACCCCAACCCTAAACCTAACACTAACCCTAACCCTAAACCTGACCCCAACCCTAACTCTAACCCTAACCCAAACCGAAACCGAATCCCTAACCCTAACCCTAAACCTAAGCCCTACCCCAACCCTAAGACTACCCTAACCCTAACCCTAACCCTGACCATGACCCTATCCCCACCCTAACCACAACCCTAACCCTAACCCTAAACCTAACCCTAACCCTAACCCTAACCATAACTCAACCCTAACCCTAACCCTAACCCCAACTCTAACCCTAACCCAGACCCTAACCCAAAATCCAACCCTAACCCTAACACTAACCCTAACCCTAACCCTAACCCTAACACTAACCCCAAACCTAACCCTCACCCTAAACCTAACCCTAACACTAACCCCTACCCTAACCCTAACCCTAACCCTAACCCTTACCAATACCCTAACCCTAACCCTAACCCTAACCCCAACACTAACCCCAACCCTAACCCTAACCCTAACCCTAAACTTTACCCAACCCTAACCCTAACACTAACCCTAACCCCTACCCGAACACGAACGCTACCCCGAACCTAACCCTAACCCTAACCCGAACCCTGACCCTGACCCTTACCCTAACCCTAACCCTAACCCTAACCACAACCCTAACCCTAACCCTAACCCTAACCCTAACCCCATGCTTAACCCTAACCCTAACCCTAAACCTAACCCTAACCCTAACTCAACCCTAACCCTAACCCTAACCCTAACCCCAACCCTAAACCCTACGCTAACCCCAACCCTAACCCTAACCCTAACCCTAACCCTAACTCTAAACACAACCCTAACCCTAACCCTAACCCTGATCCCAACCCCAACACTAACCCTAAGACTAACCCTAACCCTGGCCCTGACCCTAACCCTAACCCTAACCCTAACCCTAACCCTAACCCTAAACTAAACCCAACCCTTACCCTAACACTAACCCTAACCCTAATCCTAACCCTAACCCTAACCCCAACCCCAACCCTAACCCCAACCCTAACCCCGACCCAAACCCAAACCCTAACCCTAACCCTAACCTTGACCCTGACCCTAACCCTAACCCTAACCCTAACCCCAACCCCCACCCCAACACTAAACCTAACCCGAACCCGAACCCTAACCCTAACCCTAACTCTAACCCTAACCCAACCCTAACCCAACCCTAACCCTATTCCTAACCTTAACCCTAACCCTAACCCCAACCCTAACCCTAACCCTAACCCCAACCTCAACCTTAAACCTAATCATAACCCCAACCCTAACCCTAACCCTAACCCCAACCCTAAACCTAACACTAACCCTAACCCTAACCCGAACCCTGACCCCAACCCTAACCCTAACCCTAACCCTAACCCCAACCCCAACACTAAACCTAATCCTAACCCCAACCCTAACCCTAACCCTAATCGTAACCCCAACCCTAAACCTAACACTAACCCTAACCCTAACCCCAAACCGAACCC
>NC_139472.1:24827500-24830000 GCF_057233095.1 Heloderma suspectum | reverse complement strand
CCATGACCCTATCCCTAACCCTAACCACAACCCTAACCCTAAACCTAAACCTAACCCTAACCCTAACCCTAACCCTAACCATAACTCAACCCTAACCCTAACCCTAACCCCAACTCTAACCCTTACCCAGACCCTAACCCTAAATCCAACCCTAACCCTTACACTAACCCTAACCCTAACCCTAACCCTAACACTAACCCCAAACTTAACTCTAACCCTAAACCTAACCCTAACACTAACCCTGACCCTAACCCTAACTCAACCCTAACCCTAACCCTAACCCTACACCGAACCCTAACCCTAACCCTAAACTTAACCCAACCCTAACCCTAACTGTAACCCTAACCCTAACCCCAACCCTAATCCTAACCCTAAACCTAACCCTAACCCTAAATCCAAACCTAACCCTAAAACTACCCCTAACCCCAAACCTAACCCTAACCACTAACATAACCCTAACCCTAACGCCAAACCTTACCCCAACATTAACCCCAACCCTAACCCCAATCCTAACCCTAACCCTACCCTAACCCTAACCCTAAACTAAACCCAACCCTAACCCTAACACTAACCCTAACCCTATCCCTAACCCCAACCCCAACCCTAACCCCAACCCTAACCCCGAATCTACCCAAACCCTAACCCTAACCTTGACCCTGACCCTAACCCTAAACCTAACCCTAACCATAACCCTAACCCCAACCCCAACACTAAACCTAACCATAACCTGAACCCTAACCCTAACACTAACCCTAACCCAACCCTAACCCAACCCTAACCCTAACCCTAACCCTAACCCTAACCCTAACCTTAACCCTAACCCTAACCGCAACCCTAACCCTATCCCTATCCCTAACCCTACCCTAACCACAACCCTGACTGTAACCCTAACCCTCACCACAACGCTAACCCTAACCATAACCATCACTCAACCCTAACCCTAACCCCAACCCTAACCCTAACTCAGACCCTAACCCTAAATCCAACCCTAACCCTAACACTAACCCTAACACCAAACCTAACCCTAACCCTAACCCTAACCCCAAACCTATCCCTAACCCTAACCCCAACCCTAACCCTAACCTTAACCCTGACCCCAACCCTCACCCTAACCCTAACCCAACCCTAACCCTAACCCTAACCCTAACCTTAACACTAACCCAAACCCAAACCGCAACCCTAACCCTATCCCCTACTTTAACCCTAACCCTAAACCTAACCCTAACCCTCACCCTAACCCTAACCCTAACCCTAACTCAACCCTAACCCTAACCCTAACTCTAACCCCAAACCTAACCTTAACCCTAACCCAGACCCTAACCCTAAATCCAATCCTAACCCTAACCCTAACCCTAACCCTAACTCAACCCTAACCCTAACTCTAACCCCAAACCTCACCCTAACCCAGACCCTAACCCTAAATCCAACCCTAACCCTAACCCTAACACTAACCCCTAACCTAACCCTAACCCCAACCCTAACCCTAACCCAGACCCTAACCCTAAATCCATGCCTAACCCTAACACTAACCGTAACCCCAAACCTAACCCTAACCCCAACACTAACCCCTAACCTAACCCTAACCCCAACCCTAACCCTAACCCAGACCCTAACCCTAAATCCATGCCTAACCCTAACACTAACCGTAACCCCAAACCTAACCCTAACCCTAACACTAACCCCAACTCTAACCCTAACCCTCACCCTAATCCCAGCCCTAACCCTAACCCTAACCCCTACCCTAACCCTAACCCTAACCCTAAACCTAACCCTAACCACTAACATAACCCTAACCCTAACCCCAAACCTAACCCCAACACTAACCCCAACCCTAACCCACAATCCTAACACTAACCCTAACCCTAAACTAAACCCAACCCTAACCCTAACACTAACCCTAACCCTAAACCTAACCCCAACCCCAACCCCAACCCGAACCCCAACCCTAACCCTGACCCTAACCCAAACCCTAACCCTAACCCTAACCTTGACCCTGACCCTAACCCTAACCCTAACCCTAACCCTCACGCCAACCCAAACACTAAACCTAACCCGAACCCGAACCCTAACCCTAACACTAACCCTAACCAAACCCTAACCCCACCCTAACCCTAACCCTAACCTTAACCCTAACCCTAACCGCAACCCTAACCCTAACCCTAACCCTAACCCTAACCCGAACTCAACCCTAACCCTAACCCTAACCCTAACCCTTACCGCAACCCTAACCCTAACCCTAACACTAACCCAGACCCTAACCCTAAATCCAACCCTAACCCTAACACTAACCCTAACCCCAAACCTAACCCTAACCCTAACCCCACACCTAACACTAACCCTAAGCCTAACCCTAACCCCAACCCTAACCCTAACCATAACGCTAACCCCAACACTAACCCCAAACCTAACCCCAAACCAAATCATAACCCTAACCCTAACCCAAACCTAACCCTAACACTAACCCTAACCGTAACCCTAACCCTAACCCTGACCCTGACCC
>NC_139472.1:24815000-24820000 GCF_057233095.1 Heloderma suspectum | reverse complement strand
ACCCTACCCTAACCATAACCCTGACCCTAACCCTAACCGTCACCACAACGCTAACCCTAACCATAACCATAACTCAACCCTAAACCTAACCCCAACCCTAACCCTAACTCAGACCCTAACCCTAAATCCAACCCTAACCCTAAAAATAACCCTAACACCAAACCTAACCCTAACCCTAACCCTAACCCCAAAACTATCCCTAACCCTAACCCCAACCCTAACCCTAACCCTAACCCTAACCCTGACCCCAACCCTCACCCTAACCCTAACCCTAACCCTAACCCCAACCCCAACACTAAACCTAATCCTAACCCCAACCCTAACCCTAACCCTAACCCCAACCCTCAACCTAACACTAACCCTTACCCTAACCCTGACCCCAACCCTAACCCTAACCCTAACCCCAACCCTAACCCTAACCCTAACCCTAACCCTAACCCTAACACCAAGCTGAACCCTGACCCTAACCCTAACTCAACCCTAACCCTAACCCTAACCCTACACCGAACCCTAACCCTAACCCTAACCCTAACCCCAACCCTAACCCTAACCCTAACCCTAAACCCATCCCTAACCCTAACCCTAACCCTAATACCAACCCCAACACTAACCCTAAGCCTAACCCTAACTCTGACCCTGACCCTAACCCTAACCTTAACCCTAACCACAACCCTAACCCTAACACTTACCCTAACACTAACACTAACCCAGACCCCAAACCTAAATCCAACCCTAACCCTAACACTAACCCTAACCCCAAACCTAACGGTAACCCTAACACCACCCCTAACACTAACCCTAAGCCTAACCCTAACCCCAACCCTAACCCTAACCCTAACCCTCACCCTCACCCCAACACTAACCCCAAACCTAACCCCAACCAAATCCTAACCCTAACCCAAACCTAACCCTAACCCTAACCGTAACCCTAAACCTAACCCTAACCCTAACCCCAACCCTAACCCTAACCCTAACCCTAACCCTAACCCTAACCCCAACCCTAAACATAACACTAACCCTAAACCTAATCCTAACCCTCACCCTGACCCCAACCCTAAACCTAACCCTAACCCCAACCCTAACCCTTACACTAACCCGAACCCTACCCCTGACCCCAACCCTAACCCTAACCCTAACCCTAACCCCAACCCTAACCCTAACCGCTAGCCCAACCCGAACCCTAACCCTGTCCCCGACCCTGACCCTGACCCTAAACCTAACCCTAACCACAACCGTAAACCTAACCCTAACCCCAACCCTAACCCTAACCCTAACCCTAACACCAAGCTGAACCCTGACCCTAACCCTAACTCAACCCTAACCCTAACCCTAACCCTACACCGAACCCTAACCCTAACCCTAAACTTAACCCAACCCTAACCCTAACTGTAACCCTAACCCTAACCCCAACCCTAATCCTAACCCTAAACCTAACCCTAACCCTAAATCCAAACCTAACCCTAAAACTACCCCTAACCCCAAACCTAACCCTAACCACTAACATAACCCTAACCCTAACGCCAATCCTTACCCCAACATTAACCCCAACCCTAACCCCAATCCTAACCCTAACCCTACCCTAACCCTAACCCTAACCCTAACCCTAAACTAAACCCAACCCTAACCCTAACACTAACCCTAACCCTATCCCTAACCCCAACCCCAACCCTAACCCCAACCCTAACCCCGAATCTAACCCAAACCCTAACCCTAACCTTGACCCTGACCCTAACCCTAAACCTAACCCTAACCATAACCCTAACCCAACCCCAACACTAAACCTAACCATAACCCGAATCCTAACCCTAACACTAACCCTAACCCAACCCTAACCCAACCCTAACCCTAACCCTAACCCTAACCTTAACCCTAACCCTAACCGCAACCCTAACCCTATCCCTATCCCTAACCCTACCCTAACCACAACCCTGACTGTAACCCTAACCCTCACGACAACGCTAACCCTAACCATAACCATCACTCAACCCTAACCCTAACCCCAACCCTAAACCTAACTCAGACCCTAACCCTAAATCCAACCCTAACCCTAACACTAACCCTAACACCAAACCTAACCCTAACCCTAACCCTAACCCTAACCCTAACCTTAACCCTAACCCTAACCGCAACCCTAACCCTAACCCTAACACTAACCCAGACCCTAACCCTAAATCCCTAACCCTAACACTAACCCTAACCCCAAACCTAACCCTAACCCTAACCCCACCCCTAACACTAACCCTAAGCCTAACCCTAAACCCAACTCTAAACCTAACCCTAACCCTAACCCCAACATTAACCCCAAACCTAACCCCAACCCAAATCCTAACCCTAACCCTAACCCAAACCTAACCCTAACCCTAACCCTAACCGTAACCCTAACCCTAACCCTAACCCTGACCCTGACCCTAACCACAACCCTAACCCTAACCCTAACCCTAACCCTAAGCTTAACCCTAACCCTAACCCTAACCCAAACCTAACCCTAACCCTAACCCTAACCCTAACCCTAACCCTAACCCTGACCCTGACCCTGACCCTAACCACAACCCTAACCCTAAACCTAACCCCAACACTAACCCCAAACCTAACCCTAACCCCAAACCTAACCCTAACCCTAACCCTAACCCAACCCTATACCTAACCCTAACCCTAAACCTAAACCTAACCCTAACCCCTACCCTAACCCTAACCCTAAACCCAACCTGAACACTAAACCTAATCCTAACCCCAACCCTAACCCTAACCCTAACCCTAACCCTGACCCCATCCCTAACCCTAACTCTAACCCTAACCCAAATCCTAACCCTAACCCGAACCCAAACCCTAACCCTAAACTCTACCCCTACCCTAACCCTATCCCTAACCCTAACCCTACCCTAACCATAACCCTGACCCTAACCCTAACCGTCACCACAACGCTAACCCTGACCATAACCATAACTCAACCCTAAACCTAACCCCAACCCTAACCCTAACTCAGACCCTAACCCTAAATCCAACCCTAACCCTAAAAATAACCCTAACACCAAACCTAACCCTAACCCTAACCCTAACCCCAAAACTATCCCTAACCCTAACCCCAACCCTAACCCTAACCCTAACCCTAACCCTGACCCCAACCCTCACCCTAACCCTAACCCTAACCCTAACCCCAACCCCAACACTAAACCTAATCCTAACCCCAACCCTAACCCTAACCCTAACCCCAACCCTCAACCTAACACTAAACCTTACCCTAACCCTGACCCCAACCCTAACCCTAACCCTAACCCCAACCCTAACCCTAACCCTAACCCTAACCCTAACACCAAGCTGAACCCTGACCCTAACCCTAACTCAACCCTAACCCTAACCCTAACCCTACACCGAACCCTAACCCTAACCCTAACCCTAACCCTAACCCCAACCCTAACCCTAACCCTAACCCTAAACCCATCCCTAACCCTAACCCTAACCCTAATACCAACCCCAACACTAACCCTAAGCCTAACCCTAACTCTGACCCTGACCCTAACCCTAACCTTAACCCTAACCACAACCCTAACCCTAACCCTTACCCTAACACTAACACTAACCCAGACCCCAAACCTAAATCCAACCCTAACCCTAACACTAACCCTAACCCCAAACCTAACGGTAACCCTAACACCACCCCTAACACTAACCCTAAGCCTAACCCTAACCCAAACCCTAACCCTAACCCTAACCCTCACCCTCACCCCAACACTAACCCCAAACCTAACCCCAACCAAATCCTAACCCTAACCCAAACCTAACCCTAACCCTAACCGTAACCCTAAACCTAACCCTAACCCTAACCCCAACCCTAACCCTAACCCTAACCCTAGCCCTAACCCTAACCCTAACCCCAACCCTAAACATAACACTAACCCTAAACCTAATCCTAACCCTCACCCTGACCCCAACCCTAAACCTAACCCTAACCCCAACCCTCACCCTTACACTAACCCGAACCCTACCCCTGACCCCAACCCTAACCCTAACCCTAACCCCAACCCTAACCCTAACCGCTAGCCCAACCCGAACCCTAACCCTGTCCCCGACCCTGACCCTGACCCTAAACCTAACCCTAACCACAACCGTAAACCTAACCCTAACCCCAACCCTAACCCTAACCCTAACCCTAACACCAAGCTGAACCCTGACCCTAACCCTAACTCAACCCTAACCCTAACCCTAACCCTACACCGAACCCTAACCCTAACCCTAAACTTAACCCAACCCTAACCCTAACTGTAACCCTAACCCTAACCCCAACCCTAATCCTAACCCTAAACCTAACCCTAACCCTAAATCCAAACCTAACCCTAAAACTACCCCTAACCCCAAACCTAACCCTAACCACTAACATAACCCTAACCCTAATGCCAAACCTTACCCCAACATTAACCCCAACCCTAACCCCAATCCTAACACTAACCCTACCCTAACCCTAACCCTAAACTAAACCCAACCCTAACCCTAACACTAACCCTAACCCTATCCCTAACCCCAACCCCAACCCTACCCCAACCCTAACCCCGAATCTAACACAAACCCTAACCCTAACCTTGACCCTGACCCTAACCCTAAACCTAACCCTAACCATAACCCTAACCCCAACCCCAACACTAAACCTAACCATAACCCGAACCCTAACCCTAACACTAACCCTAACCCAACCCTAACCCAACCCTAACCCTAACCCTAACCCTAACCCTAACCCTAACCCTAACCTTAACCCTAACCCTAACCGCAACCCTAACCCTATCCCTATCCCTAACCCTACCCTAACCACAACCCTGACTGTAACCCTAACCCTCACCACAACGCTAACCCTAACCATAACCATCACTCAACCCTAACCCTAACCCCAACCCTAACCCTAACTCAGACCCTAACCCTAAATCCAACCCTAACCCTAACACTAACCCTAACACCAAACCTAACCCTAACCCTAACCCTAACCCCAAACCTATCCCTAACCCTAACCCCAA
>NC_139472.1:24802500-24805000 GCF_057233095.1 Heloderma suspectum | reverse complement strand
CCACCCCTAACACTAACCCTAAGCCTAACCCTAACCCCAACCCTAACCCTAACACTAACCCTCACCCCAACACTAACCCCAAACCTAAACCCAACCCAAATCCTAACCAAAACCCTAACCCAAACCTAACCCTAACCCTAACCGTAACCCTAACCCTAACCCTAACCCTAACCCTAACCCTAACCCCAACCCCAACCCTAACCCTAACCCTAATCCTGACCCTAACCCCAACCCTAAACATAACACTAACCCTAAACCTAATCCTAACCCTAACCCTGACCCCAACCCTAAACTTAACCGTAACCCTAACCCCAACCCTCACCCTTACACTAACCCGAACCCTAACCCTGACCCCAACCCTAACCCTAACCCTGACCCCAACCCTAACCCTAACCGCTACCCCAACCCTAACCCTACCCCTGTCCCCGACCCTGACCCTGACCCTAAACCTAACCCTAACCACACCCGTAAACCTAACCCTAACCCCAACCCTAACCCTAACCCTAACCCTAACCCCAAACCTATCCCTAACCCTAACCCCAACCCTAAACCTAACCCTAACCCTAACCCTGACCCCAACCCTCACCCTAACCCTAACCCTAACCCTAACCCTAACCCCAACCCCAACACTAAACCTAATCCTAACCCCAACCCTAACCCTAACCCTAACCCCAACCCTAAACCTAACACTAACCCTTACCCTAACCCTGACCCCAACCCTAACCCTAACCCTAACCCCAACCCTAACCCTAACCCTAACCCTAACACCAAGCTGAACCCTGACCCTAACCCTAACTCAACCCTAACCCTAACCCTAACCCTACACCGAACCCTAACCCTAACCCTAAACTTAACCCAACCCTAACCCTAACTGTAACCCTAACACTAACCCCAACCCGAACCCTAACCCCAACCCGAACCCCGAACCTAACCCTAAACCTAACCCTAACCCTAACCCCAACCCTAACCCTAACCCTAACCCCAACCCTAACACTAACCCTAACCCTAAACCCATCCCTAACCCTAACCCTAACCCTAATCCCAACCCCAACACTAACCCTAAGCCTAACCCTGACTCTGACCCTGACCCCAACCCTAACCTTAACCCTAACCACAACCCTAACCCTAACCCTAACCCTAACCCTAACACTAACAATAACCGAGACCCCAAACCTAAATCCAACCCTAACCCTAACACTAACCCTAACCCCAAACCTAACCCTAACCCTAACACCACCCCTAACACTAACCCTAAGCCTAACCCTAACCCCAACCCTAACCCTAACCCTAACCCTCACCCCAACACTAACCCCAAACCTAAACCCAACCCAAATCCTAACCCTAACCCTAACCCAAACCTAACCCTAACCCTAACCGTAACCCTAAACCTAACCCTAACCCCAACCCCAACCCTAACCCTAAACCTAACCCTAACCCTAACCCCAACCCTAAAAATAACACTAACCCTAAACCTAATCCTAACCCTAACCCTGACCCCAACCCTAAACTTAACCGTAACCCTAACCCCAACCCTCACCCTTACACTAACCCGAACCCTAACCCTGACCCCAACCCTAACCCTAACCCTAACCCTAACCCCAACCCTAACCCTAACCGCTACCCCAACCCTAACACTTCCCCTGTCCCCGACCCTGACCCTGACCCTAAACCTAACCCTAACCACACCCGTAAACCTAACCCTAACCCCAACCCTAACCCTAAACCTGACCCTAACCCTAAATCCAAACCTAACCCTAAAACTACCCCTAACCCCAAACCTAACCCTAACCACTAACATAACCCTAACCCTAACACGAAACCTTACCCCACCACTAACCCCAACCCTAACCCCAATCCTAACCCTAACTCTACCCTAACCCTAACCCTAAACTAAACCCAACCCTAACCCTAACACTAACCCTAACCCTATCCCTAACCCCAACCCCAACCCTAACCCCAACCCTAACCCCGAATCTAACCCAAACCCTAACCCTAACCTTGACCCTGACCCTAACCCTAAACCTAACACTAACCATAACCCTAACCCCAACCCCAACACTAAACCTAACCATAACCCGAACCCTAACCCTAACACTAACCCTAACCCAACCCTAACCCAACCCTAACCCTAACCCTAAACCTTACCCTAACCTTAACTCTAACCCTAACCGCAACCCTAACCCTAACCCTAACACTAACCCAGACCCTAACCCTAAATCCAACCCTAACCCTAACACTAACCCTAACCCCAAATCTAACCCTAACCCTAACCCCACACCTAACACTAACCCTAAGCCTAACCCTAAACCCAACTCTAAACCTAACCCTAACCCTAACCCCAACACTATCCCCAAACCTAACTCCAACCCAAATCCTAACCCTAACCCTAACCCAAACCTAACCCTAACCCTAACCCTAACCGTAACCCTAACCCTAACCCTAACCCTGACCGTGACCCTAACCACAACCCTAAACCTAACCCTAACCCTAAGCTTAACCC
>NC_139472.1:24782500-24792500 GCF_057233095.1 Heloderma suspectum | reverse complement strand
AACCACAACCCTAACCCTAACCCTAACCCTAAGCTTAACCCTAACCCTAACCCAAACCTAACCCTAACCCTAACCCTAACCCTAACCGTAACCCTAACCCTAACCCTAACCCTAAACCTGACCCTGACCCTAACCACAACCCTAACCCTAACCCCAACACTAACCCCAAACCTAACCCTAACCCCAACCCTAAACATAACACTAACCCTAAACCTAATCCTAACCCTAACCCTGACCCCAACCCTAAACTTAACCGTAACCCTAACCCCAACCCTCACCCTTACACTAACCCGAACCCTAACCCTGACCCCAACCCTAACCCTAACCCTGACCCCAACCCTAACCCTAACCGCTACCCCAACCCTAACCCTACCCCTGTCCCCGACCCTGACCCTGACCCTAAACCTAACCCTAACCACACCCGTAAACCTAACCCTAACCCCAACCCTAACCCTAACCCTAACCCTAACCCCAAACCTATCCCTAACCCTAACCCCAACCCTAAACCTAACCCTAACCCTAACCCTGACCCCAACCCTCACCCTAACCCTAACCCTAACCCTAACCCCAACCCCAACACTAAACCTAATCCTAACCCCAACCCTAACCCTAACCCTAACCCCAACCCTAAACCTAACACTAACCCTTACCCTAACCCTGACCCCAACCCTAACCCTAACCCTAACCCCAACCCTAACCCTAACCCTAACCCTAACACCAAGCTGAACCCTGACCCTAACCCTAACTCAACCCTAACCCTAACCCTAACCCTACACCGAACCCTAACCCTAACCCTAAACTTAACCCAACCCTAACCCTAACTGTAACCCTAACACTAACCCCAACCCGAACCCTAACCCCAACCCGAACCCCGAACCTAACCCTAAACCTAACCCTAACCCTAACCCCAACCCTAACACTAACCCTAACCCCAACCCTAACACTAACCCTAACCCTAAACCCATCCCTAACCCTAACCCTAACCCTAATCCCAACCCCAACACTAACCCTAAGCCTAACCCTGACTCTGACCCTGACCCCAACCCTAACCTTAACCCTAACCACAACCCTAACCCTAACCCTAACCCTAACCCTAACACTAACAATAACCGAGACCCCAAACCTAAATCCAACCCTAACCCTAACACTAACCCTAACCCCAAACCTAACCCTAACCCTAACACCACCCCTAACACTAACCCTAAGCCTAACCCTAACCCCAACCCTAACCCTAACCCTAACCCTCACCCCAACACTAACCCCAAACCTAAACCCAACCCAAATCCTAACCCTAACCCTAACCCAAACCTAACCCTAACCCTAACCGTAACCCTAACCCTAACCCTAACCCCAACCCCAACCCTAACCCTAAACCTAACCCTAACCCTAACCCCAACCCTAAAAATAACACTAACCCTAAACCTAATCCTAACCCTAACCCTGACCCCAACCCTAAACTTAACCGTAACCCTAACCCCAACCCTCACCCTTACACTAACCCGAACCCTAACCCTGACCCCAACCCTAACCCTAACCCTAACCCTAACCCCAACCCTAACCCTAACCGCTACCCCAACCCTAACACTTCCCCTGTCCCCGACCCTGACCCTGACCCTAAACCTAACCCTAACCACACCCGTAAACCTAACCCTAACCCCAACCCTAACCCTAAACCTGACCCTAACCCTAAATCCAAACCTAACCCTAAAACTACCCCTAACCCCAAACCTAACCCTAACCACTAACATAACCCTAACCCTAACACGAAACCTTACCCCACCACTAACCCCAACCCTAACCCCAATCCTAACCCTAACTCTACCCTAACCCTAACCCTAAACTAAACCCAACCCTAACCCTAACACTAACCCTAACCCTATCCCTAACCCCAACCCCAACCCTAACCCCAACCCTAACCCCGAATCTAACCCAAACCCTAACCCTAACCTTGACCCTGACCCTAACCCTAAACCTAACACTAACCATAACCCTAACCCCAACCCCAACACTAAACCTAACCATAACCCGAACCCTAACCCTAACACTAACCCTAACCCAACCCTAACCCAACCCTAACCCTAACCCTAACCCTTACCCTAACCTTAACTCTAACCCTAACCGCAACCCTAACCCTAACCCTAACACTAACCCAGACCCTAACCCTAAATCCAACCCTAACCCTAACACTAACCCTAACCCCAAATCTAACCCTAACCCTAACCCCACCCCTAACACTAACCCTAAGCCTAACCCTAAACCCAACTCTAAACCTAACCCTAACCCTAACCCCAACACTATCCCCAAACCTAACTCCAACCCAAATCCTAACCCTAACCCTAACCCAAACCTAACCCTAACCCTAACCCTAACCGTAACCCTAACCCTAACCCTAACCCTGACCGTGACCCTAACCACAACCCTAAACCTAACCCTAACCCTAAGCTTAACCCTAACCCTAACCCTAACCCAACCCTAACCCTAACCCTAACCCTAACCCAACCCTATTCCTAACCCTAACCCTAAACCTAAACCTAACCCTAACCCCTACCCTAACCCTAACCCTAAACCCAACCTCAACACTAAACCTAATCCTAACCCCAACCCTAACCCTAACCCTAACCCTAACCCTGACCCCATCCCTAACCCTAACTCTAACCCTAACCCGAATCCTAACCCTAACCCGAACCCAAACCCTAACGCTAAACTCTACCCCTACCCTAACCCTATCCCTATCCCTAACCCTAACCTAACCGCAACCCTGACCCTAACCCTAACCCTCACCACAACGCTAACCCTAACCATAACCATCACTCAACCCTAACCCTAACCCCAACCCTAACCCTAACTCAGACCCTAACCCTAAATCCAACCCTAACCCTAACACTAACCCAAACACCAAACCTAACCCTAACCCTAACCCTAACCCCAAACCTATCCCTAACCCTAACCCCAACCCTAACCCTAACCCTAACCCTAACCCTGACCCCAACCCTCACCCTAACCCTAACCCAACCCTAACCCTAACCCTAACCCTAACCTTAACCCTAACCCTAACCGCAACCCTAACCCTAACCCTAACACTGACCCACGCCCTAACCCTAAATCCAACCCTAACCCTAACACTAACCCTAACCCCAAACCTAACCCTAACCCTAACCCCACCCCTAACACTAACCCTAAGCCTAACCCTAAACCCAACTCTAAACCTAACCCTAACCCTAACCCCAACACTAACCCCAAACGTAACCCCAACCCAAATCCTAACCCTAACCCTAACCCAAACCTAACCCTAACACTAACCCTAACCGTAACCCTAACCCTAACCCTAACCCTGACCCTGACCCTAACCACAACCCTAACCCTAACCCTAACCCTAAGCTTAACCCTAACCCTAACCCAAACCTAACCCTAACCCTAACCCTAACCCTAACCGTAACCCTAACCCTAAACCTAACCCTAAACCTGACCCTGACCCTAACCACAACCCTAACCCTAACCCTAACCCCAACACTAACCCCAAACCTAACCCTAACCCCAACCCTAACCCTAACCCTAACCCTAACCCAACCCTATTCCTAACCCTAACCCTAAACCTAAACCTAACCCTAACGCCTACCCTAACCCTAACCCTAAACCCAACCTCAACACTAAACCTAATCCTAACCCCAACCCTAACCCTAACCCTAACCCTAACCCTGACCCCATCCCTAACCCTAACTCTAACCCTAACCCGAATCCTAACCCGAACCCGAACCCAAACCCTAACCCTAAACTCTACCCCTACCCTAACCCTATCCCTAACCCTAACCCTACCCTAACCATAAGCCTGACCCTAACCCTAACCCTCACCACAACGCTAACCCTAACCATAACCATAACTCAACCCTAAACCTAACCCCAACCCTAACCCTAACTCAGACCCTAACCCTAAATCCAACCCTAACCCTAACACTAACCCTAACACCAAACCTAACCCTAACCCTAACCCTAACCCCAAACCTATCCCTAACCCTAACCCCAACCCTAAACCTAACCCTAAACCTAACCCTGACCCCAACCCTCACCCTAACCCTAACCCTAACCCTAACCCCAACCCCAACACTAAACCTAATCCTAACCCCAACCCTAACCCTAACCCTAACCCCAACCCTAAACCTAACACTAACCCTTACCCTAACCCTGACCCCAACCCTAACCCTAACCCTAACCCTAACCCCAACCCTAACCCTAACCCTAACCCTAACCCTAACACCAAGCTGAACCCTGACCCTAACCCTAACTCAACCCTAACCCTAACCCTAACCCTACACCGAACCCTAACCCTAACCCTAACCCTAAACTTAACCCAACCCTAACCCTAACTGTAACCCTAACACTAACCCCAACCCGAACCCTAACCCCAACCCGAACCCCGAACCTAACCCTAAACCTAACCCTAACCCTAACCCTATCCCCAACCCTAACCCTAACCCTAACCCCAACCCTAACAGTAACCCTAAACCTAAACCCATCCCTAACCCTAACCCTAACCCTAATCCCAACCCCAACACTAACCCTAAGCCTAACCCTGACTCTGACCCTGACCCCAACCCTAACCTTAACCCTAACCACAACCCTAACCCTAACCCTAACCCTAACACTAACACTAACAATAACCCAGACCCAAAACCTAAATCCAACCCTAACCCTAACACTAACCCTAACCCCAAACCTAACCCTAACCCTAACACCACCCCTAACACTAACCCTAAGCCTAACCCTAACCCCAACCCTAACCCTAACCCTAACCCTCACCCCAACACTGACCCCAAACCTAAACCCAACCCAAATCCTAACCCTAACCCTAACCCAAACCTAACCCTAACCCTAACCGTAACCCTAACCCTAACCCTAACCCTAACCCCAACCCCAACCCTAACCCTAACCCTAACCCTAATCCTAACCCTAACCCCAACCCTAAACATAACACTAACCCTAAACCTAATCCTAACCCTAACCCTGACCCCAACCCTAAACTTAACCGTAACCCTAACCCCAACCCTCACCCTTACACTAACCCGAACCCTAACCCTGACCCCAACCCTAACCCTAACCCTGACCCCAACCCTAACCCTAACCGCTTCCCCAACCCTAACCCTACCCCTGTCCCCGACCCTGACCCTAAACCTAACCCTAACCACACCCGTAAACCTAACCCTAACCCCAACCCTAACCCTAACCCTAACCCTAACCCCAAACCTATCCCTAACCCTAACCCCAACCCTAAACCTAACCCTAACCCTAACCCTGACCCCAACCCTCACCCTAACCCTAACCCTAACCCTAACCCCAACCCCAACACTAAACCTAATCCTAACCCCAACCCTAACCCTAACCCTAACCCCAACCCTAAACCTAACACTAACCCTTACCCTAACCCTGACCCCAACCCTAACCCTAACCCTAACCCCAACCCTAACCCTAACCCTAACCCTAACACCAAGCTGAACCCTGACCCTAACCCTAACTCAACCCTAACCCTAACCCTAACCCTACACCGAACCCTAACCCTAACCCTAACCCTAAACTTAACCCAACCCTAACCCTAACTGTAACCCTAACACTAACCCCAACCCGAACCCTAACCCCAACCCGAACCCCGAACCTAACCCTAAACCTAACCCTAACCCTAACCCCAACCCTAACCCTAACCCTAACCCCAACCCTAACACTAACCCTAACCCTAAACCCATCCCTAACCCTAACCCTAACCCTAATCCCAACCCCAACACTAACCCTAAGCCTAACCCTGACTCTGACCCTGACCCCAACCCTAACCTTAACCCTAACCACAACCCTAACCCTAACCCTAACCCTAACCCTAACACTAACACTAACAATAACCGAGACCCCAAACCTAAATCCAACCCTAACCCTAACACTAACCCTAACCCCAAACCTAACCCTAACCCTAACACCACCCCTAACACTAACCCTAAGCCTAACCCTAACCCCAACCCTAACCCTAACCCTAACCCTCACCCCAACACTAACCCCAAACCTAAACCCAACCCAAATCCTAACCCTAACCCTAACCCAAACCTAACCCTAACCCTAACCGTAACCGTAACCCTAACCCTAACCCTAACCCCAACCCCAACCCTAACCCTAACCCTAACCCTAACCCTAACCCCAACCCTAAACATAACACTAACCCTAAACCTAATCCTAACCCTAACCCTGACCCCAACCCTAAACTTAACCGTAACCCTAACCCCAACCCTCACCCTTACACTAACCCGAACCCTAACCCTGACCCCAACCCTAACCCTAACCCTAACCCTAACCCCAACCCTAACCCTAACCGCTACCCCAACCCTAACCCTTCCCCTGTCCCCGACCCTGACCCTGACCCTAAACCTAACCCTAACCACACCCGTAAACCTAACCCTAACCCCAACCATAACCCTAACCCTAACCCTAACACCAAGCTGAACCCTGACCCTAACCCTAACCACAACCCTAACCCTAACCCTAACACTAAGCTTAACCCTAACCTTAACCCTAACCCTAACCCCAACCCTAACCCTAACCCTAAACCTGACCCTAACCCTAAATCCAAACCTAACCCTAAAACTACCCCTAACCCCAAACCTAACCCTAACCCTAACCCCAACCCTAACCCTCACCACTAACATAACCCTAACCCTAACCCCAAACCTTGCCCCAACACTAACCCCAACCCTAACCCCAATCCTAACCCTAACCCTAACCCTAACCCTAAACTAAACCCAACCCTAACCCTAACACTAACCCTAACCCTAACCCTAACCCCAACCCCAACCCTAACCCCAACCCTAACCCCAAATCTAACCCAAACCCTAACCCTAACCTTGACCCTGACCCTAACCCTAACCCTAACCCTCACCCTAATCCCAACCCCAACACTACACCTAACCGTAACCCGAACCCTAACCTTAACCCTAACCCTAACCCTAACCCCAACCCCCACACTAAACCTAATCCTAACCCCAACCCTAACCCTAACCCTAACCCCAACCCTAAACCTAACACTAACCCTTACCCTAACCCTGACCCCCACCCTAACCCTAACCCCAACCCTAACCCTACCCCTAACCCTAACACCAAGCTGAACCCTGACCCTAACCCTAACTCGACCCTAACCCTAACCCTAACCCTACACCGAACCCTAACCCTAACCCTAACCCTAAACTTAACCCAACCCTAACCCTAACTGTAACCCTAACACTAACACCAACCCGAACCCTAACCCCAACCCGAACCCCGAACCTAACCCTAAACCTAACCCTAACCACAACCCTAACCCTAACCCTAACCATAAGCTTAACCCTAACCTTAACCCTAACCCTAACCCCAACCCTAACCCTAACCCTAAACCTGACCCTAACCGTAAATCCAAACCTAACCCTGAAACTTCCCCTAACCCCAAACCTAACCCTAACCCCAACCCTAACCCTAAGCATTAACATAACCCGAACCCTAACCCCAAACCATACCCCAACACTAACCCCAACCGTAACCCCAATCCTAACCCTAACCCTAACCCTAACCCTAAACTAAACCCAACCCTAACCCTAACACTAACCCTAACCCTAAACCTAACCCCAACCCCAACCCTAACCCCAACCCCAACCCTAACCCCAACCCTAACCCCGATTCTAACCCAAACCCTAACCCTAACCTTGACCCTGACCCTAACCCTAACCCTAACCCTAACCCTAACCCTAACCCCAACCCCAACACTAAACCTAACCGTAACCCGAACCCTAACCCTAACACTAACCCTAACCCAACCCTAACCCAACCCTAACCCTAACCCAAACCCTAACCCTAACCTTAACCCTAACCCTAACCGCAACCCTAACCCTAACCCTAACACTAACCCAGACCCTAACCCTAAATCCAACCCTAACCCTAACACTAACACTAACCCTAAGCCTAACCCTACACCCAACTCTAAACCTAACCCTAACCCTAACCCCAACACTAACCCCAAACCTAACCCCAACCCAAATCCTAACCCTAACCCTAGCCCAAACCTAACCCTAACCCTAACCCTAACCGTAACCCTAACCCTTACCCTGACCCTAACCTCAACCCTAACCCTAACCCTAACCCTAAGCTTAACCCTAACCCTAACCCTAACCCTAACCCAAACCTAACCCTAACCCTAACCCTAACCCTAACCGTAACCCTAACCCTAACCCTAACCCTAACCCTGACCCTGACCCTAACCACAACCCTAACCCTAAACCTAACCCCAACGCTAACCCCAAACCTAACCCTAACCCCAACCCTATTCCTAACCCTAACCCTAACCCTAAACCTAACCCTAACCCCTACCCTAACCCTAACCCTAAACCCAACCTCAACACTAAACCTAATCCTAACCCCAACCCTAACCCTAACCCTAACCCTAACCCTGACCCCATCCCTAACCCTAACTCTAACCCTAACCCGAATCCTAACCCTAACCTGAACCCAAACCCTAACCCTAACCTCTACCCCTACCCTAACCCTATCCCTAAACCTCACCCTACCCTAACCATAACCCTGACCCTAACCCTAACCCTCACCACAACGCTAACCCTAACCATAACCATAACTCAACCCTAACCCTAACCCCAACCCTAACCCTAACTCAGACCCTAACCCTAAATCCAACCCTAACCCTAACACTAACCCTAACACCAAACCTTACCCTAACCCTAACCCTGACCCCAACCCTCACCCTAACCCTAACCCTAACCCTAACCCTAACCCCAACCCCAACACTAAACCTAATCCTAACCCCAACCCTGACCCTAACCCTAACCCCAACCCTAAACCTAACACTAACACTTACCCTAACCCTGACCCCAACCCTAACCCTAACCCTAACTCCAACCCTAACCCTAACCCTAAATCTAACCCCTACCCCAACCCTAACACTACCATAACCCTAACCCTGACCCTAACCCTAACCCTAACCACAACCCTAACCCTAACCCTAACCATAACTCAACCCTAACCCTAACCCTAACCCCAACCCTAACCCTAACTCAGACCATAACCCTAAATCCAAACCTAACCCTAACACTAACCCTAACACCAAACCTAACCCTAACCCTAACCCTAACCCCAAACCTAACCCTAACCCCAACCCTAACCCTAACACTAACCCTAACCCTAACCCCAACCCGAACCCGAACCCTAACCCCAACCCTAACCCTAACCCTAACCCTATCCCCTACTTTAACCCTAACCCTAAACCTAACCCTCACCCTCACCCTAACCCCAACCCTAACTCAACCCTAACCCTAACCCTAACTCTAACCCCAAACCTAACCTTAACCCTAACCCAGACCCTAACCCTAAATCCAATCCTAACCCTAACCCCAAACCTAACCCTAACCCCAACCCTAACCCTAAGCATTAACATAACCCTAACCCTAACCCCAAACCATACCCCAACACTAACCCCAACCCTAACCCCAATCCTAACCCTAACCCTAACCCTAAACTAAACCCAACCCTAACCCTAACACTAACCCTAACCCTAAACCTAACCCCAACCCCAACCCTAACCCCAACCCCAACCCTAACCCCAACCCTAACCCCGATTCTAACCCAAACCCTAACCCTAACCTTGACCCTGACCCTAACCCTAACCCTAACCCTAACCCTAACCCTAACCCCAACCCCAACACTAAACCTAACCGTAACCCGAACCCTAACCCTAACACTAACCCTAACCCAACCCTAACCCAACCCTAACCCTAACCCAAACCCTAACCCTAACCTTAACCCTAACCCTAACCCTAACCGCAACCCTAACCCTAACACTAACCCAGACCCTAACCCTAAATCCAACCCTAACCCTAACACTAACACTAACCCTAAGCCTAACCCTACACCCAACTCTAAACCTAACCCTAACCCTAACCCCAACACTAACCCCAAACCTAACCCCAACCCAAATCCTAACCCTAACCCTAGC
>NC_139472.1:24757500-24780000 GCF_057233095.1 Heloderma suspectum | reverse complement strand
AACCCTAACCCCAACCCTAAACCTAACACTAACCCTTACCCTAACCCTGACCCCAACCCTAACCCTACCCCTAACCCCAACCCTAACCCTAACCCTAACCCTAACACCAAGCTGAACCCTGACCCTAACCCTAACTCAACCCTAACCCTAACCCTAACCCTACACCGATCCCTAACCCTAACCCTAACCCTAAACTTAACCCAACCCTAACCCTAACTGTAACCCTAACACTAACCCCAACCCGAACCCTAACCCCAACCCGAACCCCGAACCTAACCCTAAACCTTACCCTAACCCTAACCCCAACCCTAACCCTAACCCTAACCCCAACCCTAACACTAACCCTAACCCTAAACCCATCCCTAACCCTAACCCTAACCCTAATCCCAACCCCAACACTAACCCTAAGCCTAACCCTGACTCTGACCCTGACCCCAACCCTAACCTTAACCCTAACCACAACCCTAACCCTAACCCTAACCCTAACCCTAACACTAACACTAACAATAACCGAGACCCCAAACCTAAATCCAACCCTAACCCTAACACTAACCCTAACCCCAAACCTAACCCTAACCCTAACACCACCCCTAACACTAACCCTAAGCCTAACCCTAACCCCAACCCTAACCCTAACCCTAACCCTCACCCCAACACTAACCCCAAACCTAAACCCAACCCAAATCCTAACCCTAACCCTAACCCAAACCTAACCCTAACCCTAACCGTAACCGTAACCCTAACCCTAACCCTAACCCCAACCCCAACCCTAACCCTAACCCTAACCCTAACCCTAACCCCAACCCTAAACATAACACTAACCCTAAACCTAATCCTAACCCTAACCCTGACCCCAACCCTAAACTTAACCGTAACCCTAACCCCAACCCTCACCCTTACACTAACCCGAACCCTAACCCTGACCCCAACCCTAACCCTAACCCTAACCCTAACCCCAACCCTAACCCTAACCGCTACCCCAACCCTAACCCTTCCCCTGTCCCCGACCCTGACCCTGACCCTAAACCTAACCCTAACCACACCCGTAAACCTAACCCTAACCCCAACCATAACCCTAACCCTAACCCTAACACCAAGCTGAACCCTGACCCTAACCCTAACTCAACCCTCACCGTTACCCTAACCCTACACCGAACCCTAACCCTAACCCTCACCCTAAACTTAACCCAACCCTAACCCTAACTGTAACCCTAACACTAACCCCAACCCGAACCCTAACCCCAACCCTAACCCCGAACCTAACCCTAAACCTAACCCTAACCACAACCCTAACCCTAACCCTAACACTAAGCTTAACCCTAACCTTAACCCTAACCCTAACCCCAACCCTAACCCTAACCCTAAACCTGACCCTAACCCTAAATCCAAACCTAACCCTAAAACTACCCCTAACCCCAAACCTAACCCTAACCCTAACCCCAACCCTAACCCTCACCACTAACATAACCCTAACCCTAACCCCAAACCTTGCCCCAACACTAACCCCAACCCTAACCCCAATCCTAACCCTAACCCTAACCCTAACCCTAAACTAAACCCAACCCTAACCCTAACACTAACCCTAACCCTAACCCTAACCCCAACCCCAACCCTAACCCCAACCCTAACCCCAAATCTAACCCAAACCCTAACCCTAACCTTGACCCTGACCCTAACCCTAACCCTAACCCTCACCCTAATCCCAACCCCAACACTACACCTAACCGTAACCCGAACCCTAACCTTAACCCTAACCCTAACCCTAACCCCAACCCCCACACTAAACCTAATCCTAACCCCAACCCTAACCCTAACCCTAACCCCAACCCTAAACCTAACACTAACCCTTACCCTAACCCTGACCCCCACCCTAACCCTAACCCCAACCCTAACCCTACCCCTAACCCTAACACCAAGCTGAACCCTGACCCTAACCCTAACTCGACCCTAACCCTAACCCTAACCCTACACCGAACCCTAACCCTAACCCTAACCCTAAACTTAACCCAACCCTAACCCTAACTGTAACCCTAACACTAACACCAACCCGAACCCTAACCCCAACCCGAACCCCGAACCTAACCCTAAACCTAACCCTAACCACAACCCTAACCCTAACCCTAACCATAAGCTTAACCCTAACCTTAACCCTAACCCTAACCCCAACCCTAACCCTAACCCTAAACCTGACCCTAACCGTAAATCCAAACCTAACCCTGAAACTTCCCCTAACCCCAAACCTAACCCTAACCCCAACCCTAACCCTAAGCATTAACATAACCCGAACCCTAACCCCAAACCATACCCCAACACTAACCCCAACCGTAACCCCAATCCTAACCCTAACCCTAACCCTAACCCTAAACTAAACCCAACCCTAACCCTAACACTAACCCTAACCCTAAACCTAACCCCAACCCCAACCCTAACCCCAACCCCAACCCTAACCCCAACCCTAACCCCGATTCTAACCCAAACCCTAACCCTAACCTTGACCCTGACCCTAACCCTAACCCTAACCCTAACCCTAACCCTAACCCCAACCCCAACACTAAACCTAACCGTAACCCGAACCCTAACCCTAACACTAACCCTAACCCAACCCTAACCGAACCCTAACCCTAACCCAAACCCTAACCCTAACCTTAACCCTAACCCTAACCGCAACCCTAACCCTAACCCTAACACTAACCCAGACCCTAACCCTAAATCCAACCCTAACCCTAACACTAACACTAACCCTAAGCCTAACCCTACACCCAACTCTAAACCTAACCCTAACCCTAACCCCAACACTAACCCCAAACCTAACCCCAACCCAAATCCTAACCCTAACCCTAGCCCAAACCTAACCCTAACCCTAACCCTAACCGTAACCCTAACCCTTACCCTGACCCTAACCTCAACCCTAACCCTAACCCTAACCCTAAGCTTAACCCTAACCCTAACCCTAACCCTAACCCAAACCTAACCCTAACCCTAACCCTAACCCTAACCGTAACCCTAACCCTAACCCTAACCCTAACCCTGACCCTGACCCTAACCACAACCCTAACCCTAAACCTAACCCCAACGCTAACCCCAAACCTAACCCTAACCCCAACCCTATTCCTAACCCTAACCCTAACCCTAAACCTAACCCTAACCCCTACCCTAACCCTAACCCTAAACCCAACCTCAACACTAAACCTAATCCTAACCCCAACCCTAACCCTAACCCTAACCCTAACCCTGACCCCATCCCTAACCCTAACTCTAACCCTAACCCGAATCCTAACCCTAACCTGAACCCAAACCCTAACCCTAACCTCTACCCCTACCCTAACCCTATCCCTAAACCTCACCCTACCCTAACCATAACCCTGACCCTAACCCTAACCCTCACCACAACGCTAACCCTAACCATAACCATAACTCAACCCTAACCCTAACCCCAACCCTAACCCTAACTCAGACCCTAACCCTAAATCCAACCCTAACCCTAACACTAACCCTAACACCAAACCTTACCCTAACCCTAACCCTGACCCCAACCCTCACCCTAACCCTAACCCTAACCCTAACCCTAACCCCAACCCCAACACTAAACCTAATCCTAACCCCAACCCTGACCCTAACCCTAACCCCAACCCTAAACCTAACACTAACACTTACCCTAACCCTGACCCCAACCCTAACCCTAACCCTAACTCCAACCCTAACCCTAACCCTAAATCTAACCCCTACCCCAACCCTAACACTACCATAACCCTAACCCTGACCCTAACCCTAACCCTAACCACAACCCTAACCCTAACCCTAACCATAACTCAACCCTAACCCTAACCCTAACCCCAACCCTAACCCTAACTCAGACCATAACCCTAAATCCAAACCTAACCCTAACACTAACCCTAACACCAAACCTAACCCTAACCCTAACCCTAACCCCAAACCTAACCCTAACCCCAACCCTAACCCTAACACTAACCCTAACCCTAACCCCAACCCGAACCCGAACCCTAACCCCAACCCTAACCCTAACCCTAACCCTATCCCCTACTTTAACCCTAACCCTAAACCTAACCCTCACCCTCACCCTAACCCCAACCCTAACTCAACCCTAACCCTAACCCTAACTCTAACCCCAAACCTAACCTTAACCCTAACCCAGACCCTAACCCTAAATCCAATCCTAACCCTAACCCCAAACCTAACCCTAACCCCAACCCTAACCCTAAGCATTAACATAACCCTAACCCTAACCCCAAACCATACCCCAACACTAACCCCAACCCTAACCCCAATCCTAACCCTAACCCTAACCCTAAACTAAACCCAACCCTAACCCTAACACTAACCCTAACCCTAAACCTAACCCCAACCCCAACCCTAACCCCAACCCCAACCCTAACCCCAACCCTAACCCTGATTCTAACCCAAACCCTAACCCTAACCTTGACCCTGACCCTAACCCTAACCCTAACCCTAACCCTAACCCTAACCCCAACCCCAACACTAAACCTAACCGTAACCCGAACCCTAACCCTAACACTAACCCTAACCCAACCCTAACCCAACCCTAACCCTAACCCAAACCCTAACCCTAACCTTAACCCTAACCCTAACCCTAACCGCAACCCTAACCCTAACCCTAACACTAACCCAGACCCTAACCCTAAATCCAACCCTAACCCTAACACTAACACTAACCCTAAGCCTAACCCTACACCCAACTCTAAACCTAACCCTAACCCTAACCCCAACACTAACCCCAAACCTAACCCCAACCCAAATCCTAACCCTAACCCTAGCCCAAACCTAACCCTAACCCTAACCCTAACCGTAACCCTAACCCTTACCCTGACCCTAACCTCAACCCTAACCCTAACCCTAACCCTAAGCTTAACCCTAACCCTAACCCTAACCCTAACCCAAACCTAACCCTAACCCTAACCCTAACCCTAACCGTAACCCTAACCCTAACCCTAACCCTAACCCTGACCCTGACCCTAACCACAACCCTAACCCTAAACCTAACCCCAACGCTAACCCCAAACCTAACCCTAACCCAACCCTATTCCTAACCCTAACCCTAACCCTAAACCTAACCCTAACCCCTACCCTAACCCTAACCCTAAACCCAACCTCAACACTAAACCTAATCCTAACCCCAACCCTAACCCTAACCCTAACCCTAACCCTGACCCCATCCCTAACCCTAACTCTAACCCTAACCCGAATCCTAACCCTAACCTGAACCCAAACCCTAACCCTAACCTCTACCCCTACCCTAACCCTATCCCTAAACCTCACCCTACCCTAACCATAACCCTGACCCTAACCCTAACCCTCACCACAACGCTAACCCTAACCATAACCATAACTCAACCCTAACCCTAACCCCAAACCTAACCCTAACTCAGACCCTAACCCTAAATCCAACCCTAACCCTAACACTAACCCTAACACCAAACCTTACCCTAACCCTAACCCTGACCCCAACCCTCACCCTAACCCTAACCCTAACCCTAACCCCAACCCCAACACTAAACCTAATCCTAACCCCAACCCTGACCCTAACCCTAACCCCAATCCTAAACCTAACACTAACACTTACCCTAACCCTGACCCCAACCCTAACCCTAACCCTAACCCTAACTCCAACCCTAACCCTAACCCTAAATCTAACCCCTACCCCAACCCTAACACTACCCTAACCCTAACCCTGACCCTAACCCTAACCCTAACCACAACCCTAACCCTAACCCTAACCATAACTCAACCCTAACCCTAACCCTAACCCCAACCCTAACCCTAACTCAGACCATAACCCTAAATCCAAACCTAACCCTAACACTAACCCTAACACCAAACCTAACCCTAACCCTAACCCTAACCCCAAACCTAACCCTAACCCCAACCCTAACCCTAACACTAACCCTAACCCTAACCCCAACCCGAACCCGAACCCTAACCCCAACCCTAACCCTAACCCTAACCCTATCCCCTACTTTAACCCTAACCCTAAACCTAACCCTCACCCTCACCCTAACCCCAACCCTAACTCAACCCTAACCCTAACCCTAACTCTAACCCCAAACCTAACCTTAACCCTAACCCAGACCCTAACCCTAAATCCAATCCTAACCCTATCCCTAACCCTAACCCTAACTCAACCCTAACCCTAACTCTAACCCCAAACCTAACCCTAACCCAGACCCTAACCCTAAATCCAACCCTAACCCTAACCCTAACCCTAACCCTAACCCTAAACTTAACCCAACCCTAACCCTAACTGTAACCCTAACACTAACCCCACCCCGAACCCTAACCCCAACCCGAACCCCGAACCTAACCCTAAACCTAACCCTAACCCTAACCCTATCCCCAACCCTAACCCTAACCCTAACCCCAACCCTAACACTAACCCTAAACCTAAACCCATCCCTAACCCTAACCCTAACCCTAATCCCAACCCCAACACTAACCCTAAGCCTAACCCTGACTCTGACCCTGACCCCAACCCTAACCTTAACCCTAACCACAACCCTAACCCTAACCCTAACCCTAACCCTAGCACTAACACTAACAATAACCCAGACCCCAAACCTAAATCCAACCCTAACCCTAACACTAACCCTAACCCCAAACCTAACCCTAACCCTAACACCACCCCTAACACTAACCCTAAGCCTAACCCTAACCCCAACCCTAACCCTAACCCTAACCCTCACCCCAACACTAACCCCAAACCTAAACCCAACCCAAATCCTAACCAAAACCCTAACCCAAACCTAACCCTAACCCTAACCGTAACCCTAACCCTAACCCTAACCCTAACCCCAACCCCAACCCTAACCCTAACCCTAATCCTGACCCTAACCACAACCCTAAACATAACACTAACCCTAAACCTAATCCTAACCCTAACCCTGACCCCAACCCTAAACTTAACCGTAACCCTAACCCCAACCCTCACCCTTACACTAACCCGAACCCTAACCCTGACCCCAACCCTAACCCTAACCCTGACCCCAACCCTAACCCTAACCGCTACCCCAACCCTAACCCTACCCCTGTCCCCGACCCTGACCCTGACCCTAAACCTAACCCTAACCACACCCGTAAACCTAACCCTAACCCCAACCCTAACCCTAACCCTAACCCTAACCCCAAACCTATCCCTAACCCTAACCCCAACCCTAAACCTAACCCTAACCCTAACCCTGACCCCAACCCTCACCCTAACCCTAACCCTAACCCTAACCCCAACCCCAACACTAAACCTAATCCTAACCCCAACCCTAACCCTAACCCTAACCCCAACCCTAAACCTAACACTAACCCTTACCCTAAGCCTGACCCCAACCCTAACCCTAACCCTAACCCCAACCCTAACCCTAACCCTAACCCTAACACCAAGCTGAACCCTGACCCTAACCCTAACTCAACCCTAACCCTAACCCTAACCCTACACCGAACCCTAACCCTAAACTTAACCCAACCCTAACCCTAACTGTAACCCTAACACTAACCCCAACCCGAACCCTAACCCCAACCCGAACCCCGAACCTAACCCTAAACCTAACCCTAACCCTAACCCCAACCCTAACCCTAACCCTAACCCCAACCCTAACACTAACCCTAACCCTAAACCCATCCCTAACCCTAACCCTAATCCCAACCCCAACACTAACCCTAAGCCTAACCCTGACTCTGACCCTGACCCCAACCCTAACCTTAACCCTAACCACAACCCTAACCCTAACCCTAACCCTAACACTAACACTAACACTAACAATAACCGAGACCCCAAACCTAAATCCAACCCTAACCCTAACACTAACCCTAACCCCAAACCTAACCCTAACCCTAACACCACCCCTAACACTAACCCTAAGCCTAACCCTAACCCCAACCCTAACCCTAACCCTAACCCTCACCCCAACACTAACCCCAAACCTAAACCCAACCCAAATCCTAACCCTAACCCTAACCCAAACCTAACCCTAACCCTAACCGTAACCCTAACCCTAACCCTAACCCCAACCCCAACCCTAACCCTAAACCTAACCCTAACCCTAACCCCAACCCTAAAAATAACACTAACCCTAAACCTAATCCTAACCCTAACCCTGACCCCAACCCTAAACTTAACCGTAACCCTAACCCCAACCCTCACCCTTACACTAACCCGAACCCTAACCCTGACCCCAACCCTAACCCTAACCCTAACCCTAACCCCAACCCTAACCCTAACCGCTACCCCAACCCTAACACTTCCCCTGTCCCCGACCCTGACCCTGACCCTAAACCTAACCCTAACCACACCCGTAAACCTAACCCTAACCCCAACCCTAACCCTAAACCTGACCCTAACCCTAAATCCAAACCTAACCCTAAAACTACCCCTAACCCCAAACCTAACCCTAACCACTAACATAACCCTAACCCTAACACCAAACCTTACCCCACCACTAACCCCAACCCTAACCCCAATCCTAACCCTAACTCTACCCTAACCCTAACCCTAAACTAAACCCAACCCTAACCCTAACACTAACCCTAACCCTATCCCTAACCCCAACCCCAACCCTAACCCCAACCCTAACCCCGAATCTAACCCAAACCCTAACCCTAACCTTGACCCTGACCCTAACCCTAAACCTAACACTAACCATAACCCTAACCCCAACCCCAACACTAAACCTAACCATAACCCGAACCCTAACCCTAACACTAACCCTAACCCAACCCTAACCCAACCCTAACCCTAACCCTAACCCTTACCCTAACCTTAACTCTAACCCTAACCGCAACCCTAACCCTAACCCTAACACTAACCCAGACCCTAACCCTAAATCCAACCCTAACCCTAACACTAACCCTAACCCCAAATCTAACCCTAACCCTAACCCCACCCCTAACACTAACCCTAAGCCTAACCCTAAACCCAACTCTAAACCTAACCCTAACCCTAACCCCAACACTATCCCCAAACCTAACTCCAACCCAAACCCTAACCCTAACCCTAACCCAAACCTAACCCTAACCCTAACCCTAACCGTAACCCTAACCCTAACCCTAACCCTGACCGTGACCCTAACCACAACCCTAAACCTAACCCTAACCCTAAGCTTAACCCTAACCCTAACCCTAACCCAACCCTAACCCTAACCCTAACCCTAACCCAACCCTATTCCTAACCCTAACCCTAAACCTAAACCTAACCCTAACCCCTACCCTAACCCTAACCCTAAACCCAACCTCAACACTAAACCTAATACTAACCCTAACCCTAACCCTAACCCTAACCCTAACCCTGACCCCATCCCTAACCATAACTCTAACCCTAACCCGAATCCTAACCCTAACCCGAACCCAAACCCTAACGCTAAACTCTACCCCTACCCTAACCCTATCCCTATCCCTAACCCTAACCTAACCGCAACCCTGACCCTAACCCTAACCCTCACCACAACGCTAACCCTAACCATAACCATCACTCAACCCTAACCCTAACCCCAACCCTAACCCTAACTCAGACCCTAACCCTAAATCCAACCCTAACCCTAACACTAACCCAAACACCAAACCTAACCCTAACCCTAACCCTAACCCCAAACCTATCCCTAACCCTAACCCCAACCCTAACCCTAACCCTAACCCTAACCCTGACCCCAACCCTCACCCTAACCCTAACCCAACCCTAACCCTAACCCTAACCCTAACCTTAACCCTAACCCTAACCGCAACCCTAACCCTAACCCTAACACTGACCCACGCCCTAACCCTAAATCCAACCCTAACCCTAACACTAACCCTAACCCCAAACCTAACCCTAACCCTAACCCCACCCCTAACACTAACCCTAAGCCTAACCCTAAACCCAACTCTAAACCTAACCCTAACCCTAACCCCAACACTAACCCCAAACGTAACCCCAACCCAAATCCTAACCCTAACCCTAACCCATACCTAACCCTAACACTAACCCTAACCGTAACCCTAACCCTAACCCTAACCCTGACCCTGACCCTAACCACAACCCTAACCCTAACCCTAACCCTAAGCTTAACCCTAACCCTAACCCAAACCTAACCCTAACCCTAACCCTAACCCTAACCGTAACCCTAAACCTAACCCTAACCCTAAACCTGACCCTGACCCTAACCACAACCCTAACCCTAACCCTAACCCCAACACTAACCCCAAACCTAACCCTAACCCCAACCCTAACCCTAACCCTAACCCTAACCCAACCCTATTCCTAACCCTAAACCTAAACCTAACCCTAACGCCTACCCTAACCCTAACCCTAAACCCAACCTCAACACTAAACCTAATCCTAACCCCAACCCTAACCCTAACCCTAACCCTAACCCTGACCCCATCCCTAACCCTAACTCTAACCCTAACCCGAATCCTAACCCGAACCCGAACCCAAACCCTAACCCTAAACTCTACCCCTACCCTAACCCTATCCCTAACCCTAACCCTACCCTAACCATAAGCCTGACCCTAACCCTAACCCTCACCACAACGCTAACCCTAACCATAACCATAACTCAACCCTAAACCTAACCCCAACCCTAACCCTAACTCAGACCCTAACCCTAAATCCAACCCTAACCCTAACACTAACCCTAACACCAAACCTAACCCTAACCCTAACCCTAACCCCAAACCTATCCCTAACCCTAACCCCAACCCTAAACCTAACCCTAACCCTAACCCTAACCCTAACCCCAACCCCAACACTAAACCTAATCCTAACCCCAACCCTAACCCTAACCCTAACCCCAACCCTAAACCTAACACTAACCCTTACCCTAACCCTGACCCCAACCCTAACCCTAACCCTAACCCTAACCCCAACCCTAACCCTAACCCTAACCCTAACACCAAGCTGAACCCTGACCCTAACCCTAACTCAACCCTAACCCTAACCCTAACCCTACACCGAACCCTAACCCTAACCCTAACCCTAAACTTAACCCAACCCTAACCCTAACTGTAACCCTAACACTAACCCCAACCCGAACCCTAACCCCAACCCGAACCCCGAACCTAACCCTAAACCTAACCCTAACCCTAACCCTATCCCCAACCCTAACCCTAACCCTAACCCCAACCCTAACCCTAACCCTAACCCTAATCCCAACCCCAACACTAACCCTAAGCCTAACCCTGACTCTGACCCTGACCCCAACCCTAACCTTAACCCTAACCACAACCCTAACCCTAACCCTAACCCTAACCCTAACACTAACACTAACAATAACCCAGACCCCAAACCTAAATCCAACCCTAACCCTAACACTAACCCTAACCCCAAACCTAACCCTAACCCTAACACCACCCCTAACACTAACCCTAAGCCTAACCCTAACCCCAACCCTAACCCTAACCCTAACCCTCACCCCAACACTGACCCCAAACCTAAACCCAACCCAAATCCTAACCCTAACCCTAACCCAAACCTAACCCTAACCCTAACCGTAACCCTAACCCTAACCCTAACCCTAACCCCAACCCCAACCCTAACCCTAACCCTAATCCTAACCCTAACCCCAACCCTAAACATAACACTAACCCTAAACCTAATCCTAACCCTAACCCTGACCCCAACCCTAAACTTAACCGTAACCCTAACCCCAACCCTCACCCTTACACTAACCCGAACCCTAACCCTGACCCCAACCCTAACCCTAACCCTGACCCCAACCCTAACCCTAACCGCTTCCCCAACCCTAACCCTACCCCTGTCCCCGACCCTGACCCTGACCCTAAACCTAACCCTAACCACACCCGTAAACCTAACCCTAACCCCAACCCAAACCCTAACCCTAACCCTAACCCCAAACCTATCCCTAACCCTAACCCCAACCCTAAACCTAACCCTAACCCTAACCCTGACCCCAACCCTCACCCTAACCCTAACCCTAACCCTAACCCCAACCCCAACACTAAACCTAATCCTAACCCCAACCCTAACCCTAACCCTAACCCCAACCCTAAACCTAACACTAACCCTTACCCTAACCCTGACCCCAACCCTAACCCTAACCCTAACCCCAACCCTAACCCTAACCCTAACCCTAACACCAAGCTGAACCCTGACCCTAACCCTAACTCAACCCTAACCCTAACCCTAACCCTACACCAAACCCTAACCCTAACCCTAACCCTAAACTTAACCCAACCCTAACCCTAACTGTAACCCTAACACTAACCCCAACCCGAACCCTAACCCCAACCCGAACCCCGAACCTAACCCTAAACCTAACCCTAACCCTAACCCCAACCCTAACCCTAACCCTAACCCCAACCCTAACACTAACCCTAACCCTAAACCCATCCCTAACCCTAACCCTAACCCTAATCCCAACCCCAACACTAACCCTAAGCCTAACCCTGACTCTGACCCTGACCCCAACCCTAACCTTAACCCTAACCACAACCCTAACCCTAACCCTAACCCTAACACTAACACTAACAATAACCGAGACCCCAAACCTAAATCCAACCCTAACCCTAACACTAACCCTAACCCCAAACCTAACCCTAACCCTAACACCACCCCTAACACTAACCCTAAGCCTAACCCTAACCCCAACCCTAACCCTAACCCTAACCCTCACCCCAACACTAACCCCAAACCTAAACCCAACCCAAATCCTAACCCTAACCCTAACCCAAACCTAACCCTAACCCTAACCGTAACCCTAACCCTAACCCTAACCCCAACCCCAACCCTAACCCTAACCCTAACCCTAACCCCAACCCTAAACATAACACTAACCCTAAACCTAATCCTAACCCTAACCCTGACCCCAACCCTAAACTTAACCGTAACCCTAACCCCAACCCTCACCCTTACACTAACCCGAACCCTAACCCTGACCCCAACCCTAACCCTAACCCTAACCCTAACCCCAACCCTAACCCTAACCGCTACCCCAACCCTAACCCTTCCCCTGTCCCCGACCCTGACCCTGACCCTAAACCTAACCCTAACCACACCCGTAAACCTAACCCTAACCCCAACCCTAACCCTAACCCTAACCCTAACACCAAGCTGAACCCTGACCCTAACCCTAACTCAACCCTCACCGTTACCCTAACCCTACACCGAACCCTAACCCTAACCCTCACCCTAAACTTAAACCAACCCTAACCCTAACTGTAACCCTAACACTAACCCCAACCCGAACCCTAACCCCAACCCTAACCCCGAACCTAACCCTAAACCTAACCCTAACCACAACCCTAACCCTAACCCTAACCCTAAGCTTAACCCTAACCTTAACCCTAACCCTAACCCCAACCCTAACCCTAACCCTAAACCTGACCCTAACCCTAAATCCAAACCTAACCCTAAAACTACACCTAACCCCAAACCTAACCCTAACCCTAACCCCAACCCTAACCCTCACCACTAACATAACCCTAACCCTAACCCCAAACCTTGCCCCAACACTAACCCCAACCCTAACCCCAATCCTAACCCTAACCCTAACCCTAACCCTAAACTAAACCCAACCCTAACCCTAACACTAACCCTAACCCTAACCCTAACCCCAACCCCAACCCTAACCCCAACCCTAACCCCAAATCTAACCCAAACCCTAACCCTAACCTTGACCCTGACCCTAACCCTAACCCTAACCCTAACCCTCACCCTAATCCCAACCCCAACACTACACCTAACCGTAACCCGAACCCTAACCTTAACCCTAACCCTAACCCTAACCCCAACCCCCACACTAAACCTAATCCTAACCCCAACCCTAACCCTAACCCTAACCCCAACCCTAAACCTAACACTAACCCTTACCCTAACCCTGACCCCCACCCTAACCCTAACCCCAACCCTAACCCTACCCCTAACCCTAACACCAAGCTGAACCCTGACCCTAACCCTAACTCGACCCTAACCCTAACCCTAACCCTACACCGAACCCTAACCCTAACCCTAACCCTAAACTTAACCCAACCCTAACCCTAACTGTAACCCTAACACTAACCCCAACCCGAACCCTAACCCCAACCCGAACCCCGAACCTAACCCTAAACCTAACCCTAACCACAACCCTAACCCTAACCCTAACCATAAGCTTAACCCTAACCTTAACCCTAACCCTAACCCCAACCCTAACCCTAACCCTAAACCTGACCCTAACCGTAAATCCAAACCTAACCCTGAAACTTCCCCTAACCCCAAACCTAACCCTAACCCCAACCCTAACCCTAAGCATTAACATAACCCTAACCCTAACCCCAAACCATACCCCAACACTAACCCCAACCCTAACCCCAATCCTAACCCTAACCCTAACCCTAAACTAAACCCAACCCTAACCCTAACACTAACCCTAACCCTAAACCTAACCCCAACCCCAACCCCAACCCTAACCCCAACCCCAACCCTAACCCCAACCCTAACCCCGATTCTAACCCAAACCCTAACCCTAACCTTGACCCTGACCCTAACCCTAACCCTAACCCTAACCCTAACCCTAACCCCAACCCCAACACTAAACCTAACCGTAACCCGAACCCTAACCCTAACACTAACCCTAACCCAACCCTAACCCAACCCTAACCCTAACCCAAACCCTAACCCTAACCTTAACCCTAACCCTAACCGCAACCCTAACCCTAACCCTAACACTAACCCAGACCCTAACCCTAAATCCAACCCTAACCCTAACACTAACACTAACCCTAAGCCTAACCCTACACCCAACTCTAAACCTAACCCTAACCCTAACCCCAACACTAACCCCAAACCTAATCCCAACCCAAATCCTAACCCTAACCCTAGCCCAAACCTAACCCTAACCCTAACCCTAACCGTAACCCTAACCCTTACCCTGACCCTAACCTCAACCCTAACCCTAACCCTAACCCTAAGCTTAACCCTAACCCTAACCCTAACCCTAACCCAAACCTAACCCTAACCCTAACCCTAACCCTAACCGTAACCCTAACCCTAACCCTAACCCTAACCCTGACCCTGACCCTAACCACAACCCTAACCCTAAACCTAACCCCAACGCTAACCCCAAACCTAACCCTAACCCAACCCTATTCCTAACCCTAACCCTAACCCTAAACCTAACCCTAACCCCTACCCTAACCCTAACCCTAAACCCAACCTCAACACTAAACCTAATCCTAACCCCAACCCTAACCCTAACCCTAACCCTAACCCTGACCCCATCCCTAACCCTAACTCTAACCCTAACCCGAATCCTAACCCTAACCTGAACCCAAACCCTAACCCTAACCTCTACCCCTACCCTAACCCTATCCCTAAACCTCACCCTACCCTAACCATAACCCTGACCCTAACCCTAACCCTCACCACAACGCTAACCCTAACCATAACCATAACTCAACCCTAACCCTAACCCCAACCCTAACCCTAACTCAGACCCTAACCCTAAATCCAACCCTAACCCTAACACTAACCCTAACACCAAACCTTACCCTAACCCTAACCCTGACCCCAACCCTCAACCTAACCCTAACCCTAACCCTAACCCTAACCCCAACCCCAACACTAAACCTAATCCTAACCCCAACCCTGACCCTAACCCTAACCCCAACCCTAAACCTAACACTAACACTTACCCTAACCCTGACCCCAACCCTAACCCTAACCCTAACCCTAACTCCAACCCTAACCCTAACCCTAAATCTAACCCCTACCCCAACCCTAACACTACCATAACCCTAACCCTGACCCTAACCCTAACCCTAACCACAACCCTAACCCTAACCCTAACCATAACTCAACCCTAACCCTAACCCTAACCCCAACCCTAACCCTAACTCAGACCATAACCCTAAATCCAAACCTAACCCTAACACTAACCCTAACACCAAACCTAACCCTAACCCTAACCCTAACCCCAAACCTAACCCTAACCCCAACCCTAACCCTAACACTAACCCTAACCCTAACCCCAACCCGAACCCGAACCCTAACCCCAACCCTAACCCTAACCCTAACCCTATCCCCTACTTTAACCCTAACCCTAAACCTAACCCTCACCCTCACCCTAACCCCAACCCTAACTCAACCCTAACCCTAACCCTAACTCTAACCCCAAACCTAACCTTAACCCTAACCCAGACCCTAACCCTAAATCCAATCCTAACCCTAACCCCAAACCTAACCCTAACCCCAACCCTAACCCTAAGCATTAACATAACCCTAACCCTAACCCCAAACCATACCCCAACACTAACCACAACCCTAACCCCAATCCTAACCCTAACCCTAACCCTAAACTAAACCCAACCCTAACCCTAACACTAACCCTAACCCTAAACCTAACCCCAACCCCAACCCTAACCCCAACCCCAACCCTAACCCCAACCCTAACCCCGATTCTAACCCAAACCCTAACCCTAACCTTGACCCTGACCCTAACCCTAACCCTAACCCTAACCCTAACCCCAACCCCAACACTAAACCTAACCGTAACCCGAACCCTAACCCTAACACTAACCCTAACCCAACCCTAACCCAACCCTAACCCTAACCCAAACCCTAACCCTAACCTTAACCCTAACCCTAACCGCAACCCTAACCCTAACCCTAACACTAACCCAGACCCTAACCCTAAATCCAAACCTAACCCTAACACTAACACTAACCCTAAGCCTAACCCTACACCCAACTCTAAACCTAACCCTAACCCTAACCCCAACACTAACCCCAAACCTAACCCCAACCCAAATCCTAACCCTAACCCTAGCCCAAACCTAACCCTAACCCTAACCCTAACCGTAACCCTAACCCTTACCCTGACCCTAACCTCAACCCTAACCCTAACCCTAACCCTAAGCTTAACCCTAACCCTAACCCTAACCCTAACCCTAACCCAAACCTAACCCTAACCCTAACCCTAACCCTAACCGTAACCCTAACCCTAACCCTAACCCTAACCCTGACCCTGACCCTAACCACAACCCTAACCCTAAACCTAACCCCAACGCTAACCCCAAACCTAACCCTAACCCAACCCTATTCCTAACCCTAACCCTAACCCTAAACCTAACCCTAACCCCTACCCTAACCCTAACCCTAAACCCAACCTCAACACTAAACCTAATCCTAACCCCAACCCTAACCCTAACCCTAACCCTAACCCTGACCCCATCCCTAACCCTAACTCTAACCCTAACCCGAATCCTAACCCTAACCTGAACCCAAACCCTAACCCTAACCTCTACCCCTACCCTAACCCTATCCCTAAACCTCACCCTACCCTAACCATAACCCTGACCCTAACCCTAACCCTCACCACAACGCTAACCCTAACCATAACCATAACTCAACCCTAACCCTAACCCCAACCCTAACCCTAACTCAGACCCTAACCCTAAATCCAACCCTAACCCTAACACTAACCCTAACACCAAACCTTACCCTAACCCTAACCCTGACCCCAACCCTCACCCTAACCCTAACCCTAACCCTAACCCTAACCCCAACCCCAACACTAAACCTAATCCTAACCCCAACCCTGACCCTAACCCTAACCCCAACCCTAAACCTAACACTAACACTTACCCTAACCCTGACCCCAACCCTAACCCTAACCCTAACCCTAACTCCAACCCTAACCCTAACCCTAAATCTAACCCCTACCCCAACCCTAACACTACCCTAACCCTAACCCTGACCCTAACCCTAACCACAACCCTAACCCTAACCCTAACCATAACTCAACCCTAACCCTAACCCTAACACCAACCCTAACCCTAACCCTAACCCTAACCCCAAACCTAACCCTAACCCCAACCCTAACCCTAACTCTAACCCTAACCCTAACCCCAACCTGAACCCGAACCCTAACCCCAACCCTAACCCTAACCCTAACCCTATCCCCTACTTTAACCCTAACCCTAAACCTAACCCTCACCCTCACCCTAACCCCAACCCTAACTCAACCCTAACCCTAACCCTAACTCTAACCCCAAACCTAACCTTAACCCTAACCCAGACCCTAACCCTAAATCCAATCCTAACCCTATCCCTAACCCTAACCCTAACTCAACCCTAACCCTAACTCTAACCCCAAACCTAACCATAACCCAGACCCTAACCCTAAATCCAACCCTAACCCTAACCCTAACACTAACCCCTAAACTAACCCTAACCACAAACCTAACCCTAACCCAGACCCTAACCCTAAATCCATGCCTAACCCTAACACTAACCGTAACCCCAAACCTAACCCTAACCCTAACACTAACCCCAACTCTAACCCTAACCCTCACCCTAAACCCAGCCCTAACCCTAACCCTAACCCCTACCCTAACCCTAACCCTAAACCTAACCCTAAACACTAACATAACCCTAACCCTAACCCCAAACCTAACCCCAACACTAACCCCAACCCTAACCCCAATCCTAACCCTAACCCTAACCCTAAACTAAACCCAACCCTAACCCTAACACTAACCCTAACCCTAACCCTAACCCCAACCCCAACCCGAACCCCAACCCTAACCCCGACCCTAACCCAAACCCTAACCCTAACCTTGACCCTGACCCTAACCCTAACCCTAACCCTAACCCTAACCCCAACCCCAACACTAAACCTAACCCGAACCCGAACCCTAACCCTAACACTAACCCTAACCAAACCCTAACCCCACCCTAACCCTAACCCTAACCTTAACCCTAACCCTAACCGCAACCGTAACCCTAACCCTAACCCTAACCCTAACCCTAACCCGAACTCAACCCTAACCCTAACCCTAACCCTAACCCTTACCGCAACCCTAACCCTAACCCTAACACTAACCCAGACCCTAACCCTAAATCCAACCCTAACCCTAACACTAACCCTAATCCCAAACCTAACCCTAGCCCTAACCCCACACCTAACACTAACCCTAAGCCTAACCCTAACCCCAACCCTAACCCTAACCCTAACGCTAACCCCAACACTAACCCCAAACCTAACCCCAAACCAAACCATAACCCTAACCCTAACCCAAACCTACCCTAACCCTAACCCTAACCCTAACCCTAACCCTAACCCTGACCCTGACCCTAACCACAACCCTAACCCTAACCCTAACCCTAAGCTTAACCCTAACCCTAACCCTAACCCCAACCCTAACCCTAACCCCAACCCTAACCCTAACCCTAACCCTAACCCTAACCCAACCCTAACCCTAACCCTAACCCTAACCCCAAACCTAACCCTAACCCCAACCCTAACCCTAAGCCTAACCCTAACCCAACCCTATTCCTAACCCTAACCCTAAACCTAAACCTAACCCTAACAGCTACCCTAACCCTAACCCTAAACCCAACCTCAACACTAAACCTAACCCTAACCCGAACCCAAACCCTAACACTAAACTCTACCCCTACCCTAACCCTATCCCTAACCCTAACCCTACCCTAACCATAACCCTGACCCTAACCCTAACCCTCACCACAACCCTAACCCTAATCCTAACCATAACTCAACCCTAACCCTAACCCTAACCCTAACCCCAACCCTAACCCTAACCCAGACCCTAACCCTAAATCCATCCCTAACCCTAACACTAACCGTAACCCCAAACCTAACCCTAACCCTAACACTAACCCCAACCCTAACCCTAACCCTAACCCTAAACCCAGCCCTAACCCTAACCCCTACCCTAACCCTAACCCTAACCCTAAACCTAACCCTAACCACTAACATAACCCTAACCCTAACCCCAAACCTAACCCCAACACTAACCCCAACCCTAACCCAAATCCTAACCCTAACCCTAACCCTAACCCTAACCCTAAACTAAACCCAACCCTAACCCTAACACTAACCCTAACCCTAATCCTAACCCTAACCCTAACCCCAACCCCAACCCTAACCCCAACCCTAACCCCGACCCAAACCCAAACCCTAACCCTAACCCTAACCTTGACCCTGACCCTAACCCTGACCCTAACCCTAAACCCAACCCCCACCCCAACACTAAACCTAACCCGAACCCGAACCCTAACCCTAACCCTAACTCTAACCCTAACCCAAGCCTATCCCAAGCCTAACCCTATCCCTAACCTTAACCCTAACCCTAACCCCAACCCTAACCCTAACCCTAACCCCAACCCCAACATTAAACCTAATCATAACCCCAACCCTAACCCTAACCCTAACCCCAACCCTAAACCTAACACTAACCCTAACCCTAACCCTAACCCTGACCCCAACCCTAACCCTGACCCTAACCCTAACCCCAACCCCAACACTAAACCTAATCCTAACTCCAACCCTAACCCTAACCCTAACCGTAACCCCAACCCTAAACCTAACACTAACCCTAACCCTAACCCCAAACCGAACCCTAACCCCAACCCTAACCCCTTCCCTAAACCTAACCCGAAACCTAACCCTTACCCTGACCCTAACCCTAACCCTAACCCTAACCCTAACCCTAACCCAACCCTAACCCTAACCCTAACCCCAACCCTAACCCTAAACCTAACCCAGACCCTAACCCTAAATCCAACCCTAACCCTAACACTAACCTAACCCCAAACCTAACCCTAACCCTAACGGTAACCCTAACCCCAACCCTAACCCTAACCCGAACCCGAACCCCAGCCCAAACCCTAACCCTAACCCTAACCCTAACCCTAACCCTAACCCCTACCCTAACCCTAACCCTAACCCTAAACACTACCCTAACACTAACCCTAAATCCAACCCTAACCCCAACACTAACCCCAACCCTAACCCTAACCCCAATACTAACCCTAACCCTATCCCTAACCCAACACTAACCCTAACCCTAACCCTAACCCTAACCCCAAACCTAATCCTAACCCTAACCCTAACCCCAACCCCAACACTAACCCTAACCCTAACCCCAACCCTAACCCTAACCCTAACCCAACCCTAACCCAACCCTAAACCTAACCCTAACCCTAACCTTAACCCTAACCCTAACCCCAACCCTAACCCTAACCCTAACCCTAACCCTAACCTTAACCCTAACCCCAACCCCAACCCCAACCTTAAACCTAACCCTAACCCTAACCCTAACCCCAACCCTAAAACTAACACTAACCCTTACCCTAACCCTGACCCCAACCCTAACCCTAACCCTAACCATAACCCCAACCCTAATCCTAACCCTAAACCTAACCCCTACCCCAACCCTAACTCTACCCTAACCCTAACCCTGACCCTAACCCTAACCACAACCCTAACCCTAACCCTAACCCTAACCCCTACCCTAAGCCTAACCCTAACCCTAACCCTAACCCTAACCACTACCCTAACCCTTACCCTAACCCTAACCTCAACACTAACCCCAACCATAACTCAACCCTAACCCTAACCCCAACCCTAACCCTAACCCAGACCGTAACCCTAAATCCAACCCTAACCCTAACACTAACCCTAACGCCAAACCTAACCCAAACCCTAACCCTAACCCCAAACCTAACCCTAACCCTAACCCTAACTCTGACCACCACCCTAACCCTAACCCTAACCCTAACCACTACCCTAACCCCAACCCTAACCCTAACCCTAACCTCAACACTAACCCCAACCCTAACACCAACCCTAACCCTAACCCTAAACTTAACCCAACCCTAACCCTAACACTAAACCTAACCCCTACCCCAACCCGAACCCTAACCCCGACCATAACCCTAGCCCTAACACTAACCCTGACCCTGACCCTGACCCTAACCCTAACCCTAACCATAACCAGAACCCTAACCCTAACCCTAACACTAACACTAACCATAACCCCAACCCGAACCCTAACCCCAACCCTAACCCCGACCCTAAACCTAACCCGAACCCTAACCCTGACCCTGACCCTAACCCTAACCCTAACACTAACCCTAACCCTAACCACTACCCTAACCCTAACCATAACCCCAACACCAACACCAAACCTAATCCTAACCCCAACCCTAACCCTATCCCTAACCCCAACCCTAAACCTAACACTAACCCTAACCCTAAACCTGACCCCAACCCTAACCCTAACCCTAACCCAAACCGAAACCGAATGCCTAACCCTAACCCTAAACCTAAGCCCTACCCCAACCCTAAGACTACCCTAACCCTAACCCTAACCCTGACCATGACCCTATCCCCACCCTAACCACAACCCTAACCCTAACCCTAAACCTGACCCTAACCCTAACCCTAACCATAACTCAACCCTAACCCTAACCCTAACCCCAACTCTAACCCTAACCCAGACCCTAACCCTAAATCCAACCCTAACCCTAACACTAACCCTAACCCTAACCCTAACCCTAACACTAACCCCAAACCTAACCCTCACCCTAAACCTAACCCTAACACTAACCCCTACCCTAACCCTAACCCTAACCCTTACCAATACCCTAACCCTAACCCTAACCCTAACCCCAACACTAAACCCAACCCTAACCCTAACCCTAACCCTAAACTTTACCCAACCCTAACCCTAACACTAACCCTAACCCCTACCCGAACACGA
>NC_139472.1:24745000-24752500 GCF_057233095.1 Heloderma suspectum | reverse complement strand
ACCCTAACCCAACCCTAACCCTAACCCTAAACCTAACCCCAACACTAACCCCAAACCTAATCCTAACCCCAACCCTAACCCTAACCCTAACCCCAACCCTAAACCTAACACTAACCCTAACCCTGACCCCAACCCTAACCCTAACCCTAACCCTAGCCCAAACCGAAACCGAATCCCTAACCCTAACCCTAAACCTAACCCCTACCCCAAACCTAAGACTACCCTAACCCTAACCCTAACCCTGACCATGACCCTATCCCTAACCCTAACCACAACCCTAACCCTAACCCTAAACCTAAACCTAACCCTAACCCTAACCCTAACCCTAACCATAACTCAACCCTAACCCTAACCCTAACCCCAACTCTAACCCTTACCCAGACCCTAACCCTAAATCCAACCCTAACCCTTACACTAACCCTAACCCTAACCCTAACCCTAACACTAACCCCAAACTTAACCCTAACCCTAAACCTAACCCTAACACTAACCCTGACCCTAACCCCAACTCAACCCTAACCCTAACCTAACCCTACACCGAACCCTAACCCTAACCCTTAACTTAACCCAACCCTAACCCTAACTGTAACCCTAACCCTAACCCCAACCCTAATCCTAATCCTAAACCTAACCCTAACCCTAAATCCAAACCTAACCCTAAAACTACCCCTAACCCCAAACCTAACCCTAACCACTAACATAACCCTAACCCTAACGCCAAACCTTACCCCAACATTAACCCCAACCCTAACCCCAATCCTAACCCTAACCCTACCCTAACCCTAACCCTAAACTAAACCCAACCCTAACCCTAACACTAACCCTAACCCTATCCCTAACCCCAACCCCAACCCTAACCCCAACCCTAACCCCGAATCTAACCCAAACCCTAACCCTAACCTTGACCCTGACCCTAACCCTAAATCCAACCCTAACCCTAACACTAACCCTAACACCAAACCTTACCCTAACCCTAACCCTGACCCCAACCCTCACCCTAACCCTAACCCTAACCCTAACCCCAACCCCAACACTAAACCTAATCCTAACCCCAACCCTGACCCTAACCCTAACCCCAACCCTAAACCTAACACTAACACTTACCCTAACCCTGACCCCAACCCTAACCCTAACCCTAACCCTAACTCCAACCCTAACCCTAACCCTAAATCTAACCCCTACCGCAACCCTAACACTACCCTAACCCTAACCCTGACCCTAACCCTAACCCTAACCACAACCCTAACCCTAACCCTAACCATAACTCAACCCTAACCCTAACCCTAACCCCAACCCTAACCCTAACTCAGACCATAACCCTAAATCCAAACCTAACCCTAACACTAACCCTAACACCAAACCTAACCCTAACCCTAACCCTAACCCCAAACCTAACCCTAACCCCAACCCTAACCCTAACTCTAACCCTAACCCTAACCCCAACCCGAACCCGAACCCTAACCCCAACCCTAACCCTAACCCTAACCCTATCCCCTACTTTAACCCTAACCCTAAACCTAACCCTCACCCTCACCCTAACCCCAACCCTAACTCAACCCTAACCCTAACCCTAACTCTAACCCCAAACCTAACCTTAACCCTAACCCAGACCCTAACCCTAAATCCAATCCTAACCCTATCCCTAACCCTAACCCTAACTCAACCCTAACCCTAACTCTAACCCCAAACCTAACCCTAACCCAGACCCTAACCCTAAATCCAACCCTAACCCTAACCCTAACACTAACCCCTAAACTAACCCTAACCACAAACCTAACCCTAACCCAGACCCTAACCCTAAATCCATGCCTAACCCTAACACTAACCGTAACCCCAAACCTAACCCTAACCCCAACTCTAACCCTAACCCTCACCCTAAACCCAGCCCTAACCCTAACCCTAACCCCTACCCTAACCCTAACCCTAAACCTAACCCTAAACACTAACATAACCCTAACCCTAACCCCAAACCTAACCCCAACACTAACCCCAACCCTAACCCCAATCCTAACCCTAACCCTAACCCTAAACTAAACCCAACCCTAACCCTAACACTAACCCTAACCCTAACCCTAACCCCAACCCCAACCCGAACCCCAACCCTAACCCCGACCCTAACCCAAACCCTAACCCTAACCTTGACCCTGACCCTAACCCTAACACTAACCCTAACCCCAACCCCAACACTAAACCTAACCCGAACCCGAACCCTAACCCTAACACTAACCCTAACCAAACCCTAACCCCACCCTAACCCTAACCCTAACCTTAACCCTAACCCTAACCGCAACCGTAACCCTAACCCTAACCCTAACCCTAACCCTAACCCGAACTCAACCCTAACCCTAACCCTAACCCTAACCCTTACCGCAACCCTACCCTAACCCTAACACTAACCCAGACCCTAACCCTAAATCCAACCCTAACCCTAACACTAACCCTAATCCCAAACCTAACCCTAGCCCTAACCCCACACCTAACACTAACCCTAAGCCTAACCCTAACCCCAACCCTAACCCTAACCCTAACGCTAACCCCAACACTACCCCAAACCTAACCCCAAACCAAACCATAACCCTAACCCTAACCCAAACCTACCCTAACCCTAACCCTAACCCTAACCCTAACCCTAACCCTGACCCTGACCCTAACCACAACCCTAACCCTAACCCTAACCCTAAGCTTAACCCTAACCCTAACCCTAACCCCAACCCTAACCCTAACCCCAACCCTAACCCTAACCCTAACCCTAACCCTAACCCAACCCTAACCCTAACCCTAACCCTAACCCCAAACCTAACCCTAACCCCAACCCTAACCCTAAGCCTAACCCTAACCCAACCCTATTCCTAACCCTAACCCTAAACCTAAACCTAACCCTAACAGCTACCCTAACCCTAACCCTAAACCTAACCCCAACACTAACCCCAACCCTAACCCAAATCCTAACCCTAACCCTAACCCTAACCCTAACCCTAAACTAAACCCAACCCTAACCCTAACACTAACCCTAACCCTAATCCTAACCCTAACCCTAACCCCAACCCCAACCCTAACCCCAACCCTAACCCCGACCCAAACCCAAACCCTAACCCTAACCCTAACCTTGACCCTGACCCTAACCCTGACCCTAACCCTAACCCCAACCCCCACCCCAACACTAAACCTAACCCGAACCCGAACCCTAACCCTAACCCTAACTCTAACCCTAACCCAAGCCTAACCCAAGCCTAACCCTATCCCTAACCTTAACCCTAACCCTAACCCCAACCCTAACCCTAACCCTAACCCCAACCCCAACATTAAACCTAACCCTAACCCCAACCCTAAACCTAACACTAACCCTAACCCTAACCCTAACCCTGACCCCAACCCTAACCCTGACCCTAACCCTAACCCCAACCCCAACACTAAACCTAATCCTAACTCCAACCCTAACCCTAACCCTAACCGTAACCCCAACCCTAAACCTAACACTAACCCTAACCCTAACCCCAAACTGAACCCTAACCCCAACCCTAACCCCTTCCCTAAACCTAACCCGAAACCTAACCCTTACCCTGACCCTAACCCTAACCCTAACCCTAACCCTAACCCAACCCTAACCCTAACCCTAACCCCAACCCTAACCCTAAACCTAACCCAGACCCTAACCCTAAATCCAACCCTAACCCTAACACTAACCTAACCCCAAACCTAACCCTAACCCTAACGGTAACCCTAACCCCAACCCTAACCCTAACCCGAACCCGAACCCCAGCCCAAACCCTAACCCTAACCCTAACCCTAACCCTAACCCTAACCCCTACCCTAACCCTAACCCTAACCCTAAACACTACCCTAACACTAACCCTAAATCCAACCCTAACCCCAACACTAACCCCAACCCTAACCCTAACCCCAATACTAACCCTAACCCTATCCCTAACCCAACACTAACCCTAACCCTAACCCTAACCCTAACCCCAAACCTAATCCTAACCCTAACCCTAACCCCAACCCCAACACTAACCCTAACCCTAACCCCAACCCTAACCCTAACCCTAACCCAACCCTAACCCAACCCTAAACCTAACCCTAACCCTAACCTTAAACCTAACCCTAACCCCAACCCTAACCCTAACCCTAACCCTAACCCTAACCTTAACCCTAACCCCAACCCCAACCCCAACCTTAAACCTAACCCTAACCCTAACCCTAACCCCAACCCTAAAACTAACACTAACCCTTACCCTAACCCTGACCCCAACCCTAACCCTAACCCTAACCATAACCCCAACCCTAATCCTAACCCTAAACCTAACCCCTACCCCAACCCTAACTCTACCCTAACCCTAACCCTGACCCTAACCCTAACCACAACCCTAACCCTAAGCCTAACCCTAACCCCTACCCTAAGCCTAACCCTAACCCTAACCCTAACCCTAACCACTACCCTAACCCTTACCCTAACCCTAACCTCAACACTAACCCCAACCATAACTCAACCCTAACCCTAACCCCAACCCTACCCCTAACCCAGACCGTAACCCTAAATCCAACCCTAACCCTAACACTAACCCTAACGCCAAACCTAACCCAAACCCTAACCCTAACCCCAAACCTAACCCTAACCCTAACCCTAACTCTGACCACCACCCTAACCCTAACCCTAACCCTAACCACTACCCTAACCCCAACCCTAACCCTAACCCTAACCTCAACACTAACCCCAACCCTAACACCAACCCTAACCCTAACCCTAACCCTAAACTTAACCCAACCCTAACCCTAACACTAAACCTAACCCCTACCCCAACCCGAACCCTAACCCCGACCATAACCCTAGCCCTAACACTAACCCTGACCCTGACCCTGACCCTAACCCTAACCCTAACCATAACCAGAACCCTAACCCTAACCCTAACACTAACACTAACCCTAACCCCAACCCGAACCCTAACCCCAACCCTAACCCCGACCCTAAACCTAACCCGAACCCTAACCCTGACCCTGACCCTAACCCTAACCCTAACACTAACCCTAACCCTAACCACTACCCTAACCCTAACCATAACCCCAACCCCAACACCAAACCTAATCCTAACCCCAACCCTAACCCTATCCCTAACCCCAACCCTAAACCTAACACTAACCCTAACCCTAAACCTGACCCCAACCCTAACCCTAACCCTAACCCAAACCAAAACCGAATCCCTAACCCTAACCCTAAACCTAAGCCCTACCCCAACCCTAAGACTACCCTAACCCTAACCCTAACCCTGACCATGACCCTATCCCCACCCTAACCACAACCCTAACCCTAACCCTAAACCTGACCCTAACCCTAACCCTAACCATAACTCAACCCTAACCCTAACCCTAACCCCAACTCTAACCCTAACCCAGACCCTAACCCTAAATCCAACCCTAACCCTAACACTAACCCTAACCCTAACCCTAACCCTAACACTAACCCCAAACCTAACCCTCACCCTAAACCTAACCCTAACACTAACCCCTACCCTAACCCTAACCCTAACCCTTACCAATACCCTAACCCTAACCCTAACCCCAACACTAAACCCAACCCTAACCCTAACCCTAACCCTAAACTTTACCCAACCCTAACCCTAACACTAACCCTAACCCCTACCCGAACACGAACGCTAACCCCGAACCTAACCCTAACCCTAACCTTGACCCTGACCCTAACCCTGACCCTAACCCTAAACCCAACCCCCACCCCAACACTAAACCTAACCCGAACCCGAACCCTAACCCTAACCCTAACTCTAACCCTAACCCAAGCCTATCCCAAGCCTAACCCTATCCCTAACCTTAACCCTAACCCTAACCCCAACCCTAACCCTAACCCTAACCCCAACCCCAACATTAAACCTAATCATAACCCCAACCCTAACCCTAACCCTAACCCCAACCCTAAACCTAACACTAACCCTAACCCTAACCCTAACCCTGACCCCAACCCTAACCCTGACCCTAACCCTAACCCCAACCCCAACACTAAACCTAATCCTAACTCCAACCCTAACCCTAACCCTAACCGTAACCCCAACCCTAAACCTAACACTAACCCTAACCCTAACCCCAAACCGAACCCTAACCCCAACCCTAACCCCTTCCCTAAACCTAACCCGAAACCTAACCCTTACCCTGACCCTAACCCTAACCCTAACCCTAACCCTAACCCTAACCCAACCCTAACCCTAACCCTAACCCCAACCCTAACCCTAAACCTAACCCAGACCCTAACCCTAAATCCAACCCTAACCCTAACACTAACCTAACCCCAAACCTAACCCTAACCCTAACGGTAACCCTAACCCCAACCCTAACCCTAACCCGAACCCGAACCCCAGCCCAAACCCTAACCCTAACCCTAACCCTAACCCTAACCCTAACCCCTACCCTAACCCTAACCCTAACCCTAAACACTACCCTAACACTAACCCTAAATCCAACCCTAACCCCAACACTAACCCCAACCCTAACCCTAACCCCAATACTAACCCTAACCCTATCCCTAACCCAACACTAACCCTAACCCTAACCCTAACCCTAACCCCAAACCTAATCCTAACCCTAACCCTAACCCCAACCCCAACACTAACCCTAACCCTAACCCCAACCCTAACCCTACCCCTAACCCAACCCTAACCCAACCCTAAACCTAACCCTAACCCTAACCTTAACCCTAACCCTAACCCCAACCCTAACCCTAACCCTAACCCTAACCCTAACCCTAACCTTAACCCTAACCCCAACCCCAACCCCAACCTTAAACCTAACCCTAACCCTAACCCTAACCCCAACCCTAAAACTAACACTAACCCTTACCCTAACCCTGACCCCAACCCTAACCCTAACCCTAACCATAACCCCAACCCTAATCCTAACCCTAAACCTAACCCCTACCCCAACCCTAACTCTACCCTAACCCTAACCCTGACCCTAACCCTAACCACAACCCTAACCCTAACCCTAACCCTAACCCCTACCCTAAGCCTAACCCTAACCCTAACCCTAACCCTAACCACTACCCTAACCCTTACCCTAACCCTAACCTCAACACTAACCCCAACCATAACTCAACCCTAACCCTAACCCCAACCCTAACCCTAACCCAGACCGTAACCCTAAATCCAACCCTAACCCTAACACTAACCCTAACGCCAAACCTAACCCAAACCCTAACCCTAACCCCAAACCTAACCCTAACCCTAACCCTAACTCTGACCACCACCCTAACCCTAACCCTAACCCTAACCACTACCCTAACCCCAACCCTAACCCTAACCCTAACCTCAACACTAACCCCAACCCTAACACCAACCCTAACCCTAACCCTAAACTTAACCCAACCCTAACCCTAACACTAAACCTAACCCCTACCCCAACCCGAACCCTAACCCCGACCATAACCCTAGCCCTAACACTAACCCTGACCCTGACCCTGACCCTAACCCTAACCCTAACCATAACCAGAACCCTAACCCT
>NC_139472.1:24732500-24737500 GCF_057233095.1 Heloderma suspectum | reverse complement strand
CCCCTAAACTAACCCTAACCACAAACCTAACCCTAACCCAGACCCTAACCCTAAATCCATGCCTAACCCTAACACTAACCGTAACCCCAAACCTAACCCTAACCCCAACTCTAACCCTAACCCTCACCCTAAACCCAGCCCTAACCCTAACCCTAACCCCTACCCTAACCCTAACCCTAAACCTAACCCTAAACACTAACATAACCCTAACCCTAACCCCAAACCTAACCCCAACACTAACCCCAACCCTAACCCCAATCCTAACCCTAACCCTAACCCTAAACTAAACCCAACCCTAACCCTAACACTAACCCTAACCCTAACCCTAACCCCAACCCCAACCCGAACCCCAACCCTAACCCCGACCCTAACCCAAACCCTAACCCTAACCTTGACCCTGACCCTAACCCTAACACTAACCCTAACCCCAACCCCAACACTAAACCTAACCCGAACCCGAACCCTAACCCTAACACTAACCCTAACCAAACCCTAACCCCACCCTAACCCTAACCCTAACCTTAACCCTAACCCTAACCGCAACCGTAACCCTAACCCTAACCCTAACCCTAACCCTAACCCGAACTCAACCCTAACCCTAACCCTAACCCTAACCCTTACCGCAACCCTACCCTAACCCTAACACTAACCCAGACCCTAACCCTAAATCCAACCCTAACCCTAACACTAACCCTAATCCCAAACCTAACCCTAGCCCTAACCCCACACCTAACACTAACCCTAAGCCTAACCCTAACCCCAACCCTAACCCTAACCCTAACGCTAACCCCAACACTACCCCAAACCTAACCCCAAACCAAACCATAACCCTAACCCTAACCCAAACCTACCCTAACCCTAACCCTAACCCTAACCCTAACCCTAACCCTGACCCTGACCCTAACCACAACCCTAACCCTAACCCTAACCCTAAGCTTAACCCTAACCCTAACCCTAACCCCAACCCTAACCCTAACCCCAACCCTAACCCTAACCCTAACCCTAACCCTAACCCAACCCTAACCCTAACCCTAACCCTAACCCCAAACCTAACCCTAACCCCAACCCTAACCCTAAGCCTAACCCTAACCCAACCCTATTCCTAACCCTAACCCTAAACCTAAACCTAACCCTAACAGCTACCCTAACCCTAACCCTAAACCTAACCCCAACACTAACCCCAACCCTAACCCAAATCCTAACCCTAACCCTAACCCTAACCCTAACCCTAAACTAAACCCAACCCTAACCCTAACACTAACCCTAACCCTAATCCTAACCCTAACCCTAACCCCAACCCCAACCCTAACCCCAACCCTAACCCCGACCCAAACCCAAACCCTAACCCTAACCCTAACCTTGACCCTGACCCTAACCCTGACCCTAACCCTAACCCCAACCCCCACCCCAACACTAAACCTAACCCGAACCCGAACCCTAACCCTAACCCTAACTCTAACCCTAACCCAAGCCTAACCCAAGCCTAACCCTATCCCTAACCTTAACCCTAACCCTAACCCCAACCCTAACCCTAACCCTAACCCCAACCCCAACATTAAACCTAACCCTAACCCCAACCCTAAACCTAACACTAACCCTAACCCTAACCCTAACCCTGACCCCAACCCTAACCCTGACCCTAACCCTAACCCCAACCCCAACACTAAACCTAATCCTAACTCCAACCCTAACCCTAACCCTAACCGTAACCCCAACCCTAAACCTAACACTAACCCTAACCCTAACCCCAAACTGAACCCTAACCCCAACCCTAACCCCTTCCCTAAACCTAACCCGAAACCTAACCCTTACCCTGACCCTAACCCTAACCCTAACCCTAACCCTAACCCAACCCTAACCCTAACCCTAACCCCAACCCTAACCCTAAACCTAACCCAGACCCTAACCCTAAATCCAACCCTAACCCTAACACTAACCTAACCCCAAACCTAACCCTAACCCTAACGGTAACCCTAACCCCAACCCTAACCCTAACCCGAACCCGAACCCCAGCCCAAACCCTAACCCTAACCCTAACCCTAACCCTAACCCTAACCCCTACCCTAACCCTAACCCTAACCCTAAACACTACCCTAACACTAACCCTAAATCCAACCCTAACCCCAACACTAACCCCAACCCTAACCCTAACCCCAATACTAACCCTAACCCTATCCCTAACCCAACACTAACCCTAACCCTAACCCTAACCCTAACCCCAAACCTAATCCTAACCCTAACCCTAACCCCAACCCCAACACTAACCCTAACCCTAACCCCAACCCTAACCCTAACCCTAACCCAACCCTAACCCAACCCTAAACCTAACCCTAACCCTAACCTTAAACCTAACCCTAACCCCAACCCTAACCCTAACCCTAACCCTAACCCTAACCTTAACCCTAACCCCAACCCCAACCCCAACCTTAAACCTAACCCTAACCCTAACCCTAACCCCAACCCTAAAACTAACACTAACCCTTACCCTAACCCTGACCCCAACCCTAACCCTAACCCTAACCATAACCCCAACCCTAATCCTAACCCTAAACCTAACCCCTACCCCAACCCTAACTCTACCCTAACCCTAACCCTGACCCTAACCCTAACCACAACCCTAACCCTAAGCCTAACCCTAACCCCTACCCTAAGCCTAACCCTAACCCTAACCCTAACCCTAACCACTACCCTAACCCTTACCCTAACCCTAACCTCAACACTAACCCCAACCATAACTCAACCCTAACCCTAACCCCAACCCTACCCCTAACCCAGACCGTAACCCTAAATCCAACCCTAACCCTAACACTAACCCTAACGCCAAACCTAACCCAAACCCTAACCCTAACCCCAAACCTAACCCTAACCCTAACCCTAACTCTGACCACCACCCTAACCCTAACCCTAACCCTAACCACTACCCTAACCCCAACCCTAACCCTAACCCTAACCTCAACACTAACCCCAACCCTAACACCAACCCTAACCCTAACCCTAACCCTAAACTTAACCCAACCCTAACCCTAACACTAAACCTAACCCCTACCCCAACCCGAACCCTAACCCCGACCATAACCCTAGCCCTAACACTAACCCTGACCCTGACCCTGACCCTAACCCTAACCCTAACCATAACCAGAACCCTAACCCTAACCCTAACACTAACACTAACCCTAACCCCAACCCGAACCCTAACCCCAACCCTAACCCCGACCCTAAACCTAACCCGAACCCTAACCCTGACCCTGACCCTAACCCTAACCCTAACACTAACCCTAACCCTAACCACTACCCTAACCCTAACCATAACCCCAACCCCAACACCAAACCTAATCCTAACCCCAACCCTAACCCTATCCCTAACCCCAACCCTAAACCTAACACTAACCCTAACCCTAAACCTGACCCCAACCCTAACCCTAACCCTAACCCAAACCAAAACCGAATCCCTAACCCTAACCCTAAACCTAAGCCCTACCCCAACCCTAAGACTACCCTAACCCTAACCCTAACCCTGACCATGACCCTATCCCCACCCTAACCACAACCCTAACCCTAACCCTAAACCTGACCCTAACCCTAACCCTAACCATAACTCAACCCTAACCCTAACCCTAACCCCAACTCTAACCCTAACCCAGACCCTAACCCTAAATCCAACCCTAACCCTAACACTAACCCTAACCCTAACCCTAACCCTAACACTAACCCCAAACCTAACCCTCACCCTAAACCTAACCCTAACACTAACCCCTACCCTAACCCTAACCCTAACCCTTACCAATACCCTAACCCTAACCCTAACCCCAACACTAAACCCAACCCTAACCCTAACCCTAACCCTAAACTTTACCCAACCCTAACCCTAACACTAACCCTAACCCCTACCCGAACACGAACGCTAACCCCGAACCTAACCCTAACCCTAACCCGAACCCTGACCCTGACCCTTACCCTAACCCTAACCCTAACCCTAACCACAACCCTAACCCTAACCCTAACCCTAACCCTAACCCCATGCTTAACCCTAACCCTAACCCTAAAACTAACCCTAACCCTAACTCAACCCTAACCCTAACCCTAACCCTAACCCCAACCCTAAACCCTACGCTAACCCCAACCCTAACCCTAACCCTAACCCTAAACACAACCCTAACCCTAACCCTAACCCTGATCCCAACCCCAACACTTACCCTAAGACTAACCCTAACCCTGGCCCTGACCCTAACCCTAACCCTAACCCTAACCCTAACCCTAAACTAAACCCAACCCTTACCCTAACACTAACCCTAACCCTAATCCTAACCCTAACCCTAACCCCAACCCCAACCCTAACCCCAACCCTAACCCCGACCCAAACCCAAACCCTAACCCTAACCCTAACCTTGACCCTGACCCTAACCCTAACCCTAACCCTAACCCCAACCCCCACCCCAACACTAAACCTAACCCGAACCCGAACCCTAACCCTAACCCTAACTCTAACCCTAAACCAACCCTAACCCAACCCTAACCCTATCCCTAACCTTAACCCTAACCCTAACCCCAACCCTAACCCTAACCCTAACCCCAACCTCAACCATAAACGTAATCATAACCCCAACCCTAACCCTAACCCTAACCCCAACCCTAAACCTAACACTAACCCTAACCCTAACCCGAACCCTGACCCCAACCCTAACCCTAACCCTAACCCTAACCCCAACCCCAACACTAAACCTAATCCTAACCCCAACCCTAACCCTAACCCTAATCGTAACCCCAACCCTAAACCTAACACTAACCCTAACCCTAACCCCAAACCGAACCCTAACCCCAACCCTAACCCCGACCCTAAACCTAACCTGAAACCTAACCCTTACCCTGACCCTAACCCTAACCCTAACCCTAACCCTAACCCAACCCTAACCCTAACCCTAACCCCAACCCTAACCCTAAACCTAACCCAGACCCTAACCCTAAATCCAACCCTAACCCTAACACTAACCTAAACCCAAACC
>NC_139472.1:24710000-24715000 GCF_057233095.1 Heloderma suspectum | reverse complement strand
CCAACCCTGACCCTAACCCTAACCCCAACCCTAAACCTAACACTAACACTTACCCTAACCCTGACCCCAACCCTAACCCTAACCCTAACCCTAACTCCAACCCTAACCCTAACCCTAAATCTAACCCCTACCGCAACCCTAACACTACCCTAACCCTAACCCTGACCCTAACCCTAACCCTAACCACAACCCTAACCCTAACCCTAACCATAACTCAACCCTAACCCTAACCCTAACCCCAACCCTAACCCTAACTCAGACCATAACCCTAAATCCAAACCTAACCCTAACACTAACCCTAACACCAAACCTAACCCTAACCCTAACCCTAACCCCAAACCTAACCCTAACCCCAACCCTAACCCTAACTCTAACCCTAACCCTAACCCCAACCCGAACCCGAACCCTAACCCCAACCCTAACCCTAACCCTAACCCTATCCCCTACTTTAACCCTAACCCTAAACCTAACCCTCACCCTCACCCTAACCCCAACCCTAACTCAACCCTAACCCTAACCCTAACTCTAACCCCAAACCTAACCTTAACCCTAACCCAGACCCTAACCCTAAATCCAATCCTAACCCTATCCCTAACCCTAACCCTAACTCAACCCTAACCCTAACTCTAACCCCAAACCTAACCCTAACCCAGACCCTAACCCTAAATCCAACCCTAACCCTAACCCTAACACTAACCCCTAAACTAACCCTAACCACAAACCTAACCCTAACCCAGACCCTAACCCTAAATCCATGCCTAACCCTAACACTAACCGTAACCCCAAACCTAACCCTAACCCCAACTCTAACCCTAACCCTCACCCTAAACCCAGCCCTAACCCTAACCCTAACCCCTACCCTAACCCTAACCCTAAACCTAACCCTAAACACTAACATAACCCTAACCCTAACCCCAAACCTAACCCCAACACTAACCCCAACCCTAACCCCAATCCTAACCCTAACCCTAACCCTAAACTAAACCCAACCCTAACCCTAACACTAACCCTAACCCTAACCCTAACCCCAACCCCAACCCGAACCCCAACCCTAACCCCGACCCTAACCCAAACCCTAACCCTAACCTTGACCCTGACCCTAACCCTAACCCTAACCCTAACCCCAACCCCAACACTAAACCTAACCCGAACCCGAACCCTAACCCTAACACTAACCCTAACCAAACCCTAACCCCACCCTAACCCTAACCCTAACCTTAACCCTAACCCTAACCGCAACCGTAACCCTAACCCTAACCCTAACCCTAACCCTAACCCGAACTCAACCCTAACCCTAACCCTAACCCTAACCCTTACCGCAACCCTAACCCTAACCCTAACACTAACCCAGACCCTAACCCTAAATCCAACCCTAACCCTAACACTAACCCTAATCCCAAACCTAACCCTAGCCCTAACCCCACACCTAACACTAACCCTAAGCCTAACCCTAACCCCAACCCTAACCCTAACCCTAACGCTAACCCCAACACTACCCCAAACCTAACCCCAAACCAAACCATAACCCTAACCCTAACCCAAACCTACCCTAACCCTAACCCTAACCCTAACCCTAACCCTAACCCTGACCCTGACCCTAACCACAACCCTAACCCTAACCCTAACCCTAAGCTTAACCCTAACCCTAACCCTAACCCCAACCCTAACCCTAACCCCAACCCTAACCCTAACCCTAACCCTAACCCTAACCCAACCCTAACCCTAACCCTAACCCTAACCCCAAACCTAACCCTAACCCCAACCCTAACCCTAAGCCTAACCCTAACCCAGCCCTATTCCTAACCCTAACCCTAAACCTAAACCTAACCCTAACAGCTACCCTAACCCTAACCCTAAACCTAACCCCAACACTAACCCCAACCCTAACCCAAATCCTAACCCTAACCCTAACCCTAACCCTAACCCTAAACTAAACCCAACCCTAACCCTAACACTAACCCTAACCCTAATCCTAACCCTAACCCTAACCCCAACCCCAACCCTAACCCCAACCCTAACCCCGACCCAAACCCAAACCCTAACCCTAACCCTAACCTTGACCCTGACCCTAACCCTGACCCTAACCCTAACCCCAACCCCCACCCCAACACTAAACCTAACCCGAACCCGAACCCTAACCCTAACCCTAACTCTAACCCTAACCCAAGCCTAACCCAAGCCTAACCCTATCCCTAACCTTAACCCTAACCCTAACCCCAACCCTAACCCTAACCCTAACCCCAACCCCAACATTAAACCTAATCATAACCCCAACCCTAACCCTAACCCTAACCCCAACCCTAAACCTAACACTAACCCTAACCCTAACCCTAACCCTGACCCCAACCCTAACCCTGACCCTAACCCTAACCCCAACCCCAACACTAAACCTAATCCTAACTCCAACCCTAACCCTAACCCTAACCGTAACCCCAACCCTAAACCTAACACTAACCCTAACCCTAACCCCAAACTGAACCCTAACCCCAACCCTAACCCCTTCCCTAAACCTAACCCGAAACCTAACCCTTACCCTGACCCTAACCCTAACCCTAACCCTAACCCTAACCCAACCCTAACCCTAACCCTAACCCCAACCCTAACCCTAAACCTAACCCAGACCCTAACCCTAAATCCAACCCTAACCCTAACACTAACCTAACCCCAAACCTAACCCTAACCCTAACGGTAACCCTAACCCCAACCCTAACCCTAACCCGAACCCGAACCCCAGCCCAAACCCTAACCCTAACCCTAACCCTAACCCTAACCCTAACCCCTACCCTAACCCTAACCCTAACCCTAAACACTACCCTAACACTAACCCTAAATCCAACCCTAACCCCAACACTAACCCCAACCCTAACCCTAACCCCAATACTAACCCTAACCCTATCCCTAACCCAACACTAACCCTAACCCTAACCCTAACCCTAACCCCAAACCTAATCCTAACCCTAACCCTAACCCCAACCCCAACACTAACCCTAACCCTAACCCCAACCCTAACCCTAACCCTAACCCAACCCTAACCCAACCCTAAACCTAACCCTAACCCTAACCTTAAACCTAACCCTAACCCCAACCCTAACCCTAACCCTAACCCTAACCCTAACCTTAACCCTAACCCCAACCCCAACCCCAACCTTAAACCTAACCCTAACCCTAACCCTAACCCCAACCCTAAAACTAACACTAACCCTTACCCTAACCCTGACCCCAACCCTAACCCTAACCCTAACCATAACCCCAACCCTAATCCTAACCCTAAACCTAACCCCTACCCCAACCCTAACTCTACCCTAACCCTAACCCTGACCCTAACCCTAACCACAACCCTAACCCTAAGCCTAACCCTAACCCCTACCCTAAGCCTAACCCTAACCCTAACCCTAACCCTAACCACTACCCTAACCCTTACCCTAACCCTAACCTCAACACTAACCCCAACCATAACTCAACCCTAACCCTAACCCCAACCCTACCCCTAACCCAGACCGTAACCCTAAATCCAACCCTAACCCTAACACTAACCCTAACGCCAAACCTAACCCAAACCCTAACCCTAACCCCAAACCTAACCCTAACCCTAACCCTAACTCTGACCACCACCCTAACCCTAACCCTAACCCTAACCACTACCCTAACCCCAACCCTAACCCTAACCCTAACCTCAACACTAACCCCAACCCTAACACCAACCCTAACCCTAACCCTAACCCTAAACTTAACCCAACCCTAACCCTAACACTAAACCTAACCCCTACCCCAACCCGAACCCTAACCCCGACCATAACCCTAGCCCTAACACTAACCCTGACCCTGACCCTGACCCTAACCCTAACCCTAACCATAACCAGAACCCTAACCCTAACCCTAACACTAACACTAACCCTAACCCCAACCCGAACCCTAACCCCAACCCTAACCCCGACCCTAAACCTAACCCGAACCCTAACCCTGACCCTGACCCTAACCCTAACCCTAACACTAACCCTAACCCTAACCACTACCCTAACCCTAACCATAACCCCAACCCCAACACCAAACCTAATCCTAACCCCAACCCTAACCCTATCCCTAACCCCAACCCTAAACCTAACACTAACCCTAACCCTAAACCTGACCCCAACCCTAACCCTAACCCTAACCCAAACCAAAACCGAATCCCTAACCCTAACCCTAAACCTAAGCCCTACCCCAACCCTAAGACTACCCTAACCCTAACCCTAACCCTGACCATGACCCTATCCCCACCCTAACCACAACCCTAACCCTAACCCTAAACCTGACCCTAACCCTAACCCTAACCATAACTCAACCCTAACCCTAACCCTAACCCCAACTCTAACCCTAACCCAGACCCTAACCCTAAATCCAACCCTAACCCTAACACTAACCCTAACCCTAACCCTAACCCTAACACTAACCCCAAACCTAACCCTCACCCTAAACCTAACCCTAACACTAACCCCTACCCTAACCCTAACCCTAACCCTTACCAATACCCTAACCCTAACCCTAACCCCAACACTAAACCCAACCCTAACCCTAACCCTAACCCTAAACTTTACCCAACCCTAACCCTAACACTAACCCTAACCCCTACCCGAACACGAACGCTAACCCCGAACCTAACCCTAACCCTAACCCGAACCCTGACCCTGACCCTTACCCTAACCCTAACCCTAACCCTAACCACAACCCTAACCCTAACCCTAACCCTAACCCTAACCCCATGCTTAACCCTAACCCTAACCCTAAAACTAACCCTAACCCTAACTCAACCCTAACCCTAACCCTAACCCTAACCCCAACCCTAAACCCTACGCTAACCCCAACCCTAACCCTAACCCTAACCCTAAACACAACCCTAACCCTAACCCTAACCCTGATCCCAACCCCAACACTTACCCTAAGACTAACCCTAACCCTGGCCCTGACCCTAACCCTAACCCTAACCCTAACCCTAACCCTAACCCTAAACTAAACCCAACCCT
>NC_139472.1:24685000-24695000 GCF_057233095.1 Heloderma suspectum | reverse complement strand
CCCTAACCCCTACCCTAACCCTAACCCTAAACCTAACCCTAAACACTAACATAACCCTAACCCTAACCCCAAACCTAACCCCAACACTAACCCCAACCCTAACCCCAATCCTAACCCTAACCCTAACCCTAAACTAAACCCAACCCTAACCCTAACACTAACCCTAACCCTAACCCTAACCCCAACCCCAACCCGAACCCCAACCCTAACCCCGACCCTAACCCAAACCCTAACCCTAACCTTGACCCTGACCCTAACCCTAACCCTAACCCTAACCCTAACCCCAACCCCAACACTAAACCTAACCCGAACCCGAACCCTAACCCTAACACTAACCCTAACCAAACCCTAACCCCACCCTAACCCTAACCCTAACCTTAACCCTAACCCTAACCGCAACCGTAACCCTAACCCTAACCCTAACCCTAACCCGAACTCAACCCTAACCCTAACCCTAACCCTAACCCTTACCGCAACCCTAACCCTAACCCTAACACTAACCCAGACCCTAACCCTAAATCCAACCCTAACCCTAACACTAACCCTAATCCCAAACCTAACCCTAGCCCTAACCCCACACCTAACACTAACCCTAAGCCTAACCCTAACCCCAACCCTAACCCTAACCCTAACGCTAACCCCAACACTACCCCAAACCTAACCCCAAACCAAACCATAACCCTAACCCTAACCCAAACCTACCCTAACCCTAACCCTAACCCTAACCCTAACCCTAACCCTGACCCTGACCCTAACCACAACCCTAACCCTAACCCTAACCCTAAGCTTAACCCTAACCCTAACCCTAACCCCAACCCTAACCCTAACCCCAACCCTAACCCTAACCCTAACCCTAACCCTAACCCAACCCTAACCCTAACCCTAACCCTAACCCCAAACCTAACCCTAACCCCAACCCTAACCCTAAGCCTAACCCTAACCCAACCCTATTCCTAACCCTAACCCTAAACCTAAACCTAACCCTAACAGCTACCCTAACCCTAACCCTAAACCTAACCCCAACACTAACCCCAACCCTAACCCAAATCCTAACCCTAACCCTAACCCTAACCCTAACCCTAAACTAAACCCAACCCTAACCCTAACACTAACCCTAACCCTAATCCTAACCCTAACCCTAACCCCAACCCCAACCCTAACCCCAACCCTAACCCCGACCCAAACCCAAACCCTAACCCTAACCCTAACCTTGACCCTGACCCTAACCCTGACCCTAACCCTAACCCCAACCCCCACCCCAACACTAAACCTAACCCGAACCCGAACCCTAACCCTAACCCTAACTCTAACCCTAACCCAAGCCTAACCCAAGCCTAACCCTATCCCTAACCTTAACCCTAACCCTAACCCCAACCCTAACCCTAACCCTAACCCCAACCCCAACATTAAACCTAATCATAACCCCAACCCTAACCCTAACCCTAACCCCAACCCTAAACCTAACACTAACCCTAACCCTAACCCTAACCCTGACCCCAACCCTAACCCTGACCCTAACCCTAACCCCAACCCCAACCCCAACACTAAACCTAATCCTAACTCCAACCCTAACCCTAACCCTAACCGTAACCCCAACCCTAAACCTAACACTAACCCTAACCCTAACCCCAAACTGAACCCTAACCCCAACCCTAACCCCTTCCCTAAACCTAACCCGAAACCTATCCCTTACCCTGACCCTAACCCTAACCCTAACCCTAACCCTAACCCTAACCCAACCCTAACCCTAACCCTAACCCCAACCCTAACCCTAAACCTAACCCAGACCCTAACCCTAAATCCAACCCTAACCCTAACACTAACCTAACCCCAAACCTAACCCTAACCCTAACGGTAACCCTAACCCCAACCCTAACCCTAACCCGAACCCGAACCCCAGCCCAAACCCTAACCCTAACCCTAACCCTAACCCTAACCCTAACCCCTACCCTAACCCTAACCCTAACCCTAAACACTACCCTAACACTAACCCTAAATCCAACCCTAACCCCAACACTAACCCCAACCCTAACCCTAACCCCAATACTAACCCTAACCCTATCCCTAACCCAACACTAACCCTAACCCTAACCCTAACCCTAACCCCAAACCTAATCCTAACCCTAACCCTAACCCCAACCCCAACACTAACCCTAACCCTAACCCCAACCCTAACCCTAACCCTAACCCAACCCTAACCCAACCCTAAACCTAACCCTAACCCTAACCTTAACCTAACACTAACCCCAACCCTAACCCTAACCCTAACCCTAACCCTAACCTTAACCCTAACCCCAACCCCAACCCCAACCTTAAACCTAACCCTAACCCTAACCCTAACCCCAACCCTAAAACTAACACTAACCCTTACCCTAACCCTGACCCCAACCCTAACCCTAACCCTAACCATAACCCCAACCCTAATCCTAACCCTAAACCTAACCCCTACCCCAACCCTAACTCTACCCTAACCCTAACCCTGACCCTAACCCTAACCACAACCCTAACCCTAAGCCTAACCCTAACCCCTACCCTAAGCCTAACCCTAACCCTAACCCTAACCCTAACCACTACCCTAACCCTTACCCTAACCCTAACCTCAACACTAACCCCAACCATAACTCAACCCTAACCCTAACCCCAACCCTACCCCTAACCCAGACCGTAACCCTAAATCCAACCCTAACCCTAACACTAACCCTAACGCCAAACCTAACCCAAACCCTAACCCTAACCCCAAACCTAACCCTAACCCTAACCCTAACTCTGACCACCACCCTAACCCTAACCCTAACCCTAACCACTACCCTAACCCCAACCCTAACCCTAACCCTAACCTCAACACTAACCCCAACCCTAACACCAACCCTAACCCTAACCCTAACCCTAAACTTAACCCAACCCTAACCCTAACACTAAACCTAACCCCTACCCCAACCCGAACCCTAACCCCGACCATAACCCTAGCCCTAACACTAACCCTGACCCTGACCCTGACCCTAACCCTAACCCTAACCATAACCAGAACCCTAACCCTAACCCTAACACTAACACTAACCCTAATCCCCAACCCGAACCCTAACCCCAACCCTAACCCCGACCCTAAACCTAACCCGAACCCTAACCCTGACCCTGACCCTAACCCTAACCCTAACACTAACCCTAACCCTAACCACTACCCTAACCCTAACCATAACCCCAACCCCAACACCAAACCTAATCCTAACCCCAACCCTAACCCTATCCCTAACCCCAACCCTAAACCTAACACTAACCCTAACCCTAAACCTGACCCCAACCCTAACCCTAACCCTAACCCAAACCAAAACCGAATCCCTAACCCTAACCCTAAACCTAAGCCCTACCCCAACCCTAAGACTACCCTAACCCTAACCCTAACCCTGACCATGACCCTATCCCCACCCTAACCACAACCCTAACCCTAACCCTAAACCTGACCCTAACCCTAACCCTAACCATAACTCAACCCTAACCCTAACCCTAACCCCAACTCTAACCCTAACCCAGACCCTAACCCTAAATCCAACCCTAACCCTAACACTAACCCTAACCCTAACCCTAACCCTAACACTAACCCCAAACCTAACCCTCACCCTAAACCTAACCCTAAACTAAACCCAACCCTAACCCTAACACTAACCCTAACCCTATCCCTAACCCCAACCCCAACCCTAACCCCAACCCTAACCCCGAATCTAACCCAAACCCTAACCCTAACCTTGACCCTGACCCTAACCCTAAATCCAACCCTAACCCTAACACTAACCCTAACACCAAACCTTACCCTAACCCTAACCCTGACCCCAACCCTCACCCTAACCCTAACCCTAACCCTAACCCTAACCCCAACCCCAACACTAAACCTAATCCTAACCCCAACCCTGACCCTAACCCTAACCCCAACCCTAAACCTAACACTAACACTTACCCTAACCCTGACCCCAACCCTAACCCTAACCCTAACCCTAACTCCAACCCTAACCCTAACCCTAAATCTAACCCCTACCGCAACCCTAACACTACCCTAACCCTAACCCTGACCCTAACCCTAACCCTAACCACAACCCTAACCCTAACCCTAACCATAACTCAACCCTAACCCTAACCCTAACCCCAACCCTAACCCTAACTCAGACCATAACCCTAAATCCAAACCTAACCCTAACACTAACCCTAACACCAAACCTAACCCTAACCCTAACCCTAACCCCAAACCTAACCCTAACCCCAACCCTAACCCTAACTCTAACCCTAACCCTAACCCCAACCCGAACCCGAACCCTAACCCCAACCCTAACCCTAACCCTAACCCTATCCCCTACTTTAACCCTAACCCTAAACCTAACCCTCACCCTCACCCTAACCCCAACCCTAACTCAACCCTAACCCTAACCCTAACTCTAACCCCAAACCTAACCTTAACCCTAACCCAGACCCTAACCCTAAATCCAATCCTAACCCTATCCCTAACCCTAACCCTAACTCAACCCTAACCCTAACTCTAACCCCAAACCTAACCCTAACCCAGACCCTAACCCTAAATCCAACCCTAACCCTAACCCTAACACTAACCCCTAAACTAACCCTAACCACAAACCTAACCCTAACCCAGACCCTAACCCTAAATCCATGCCTAACCCTAACACTAACCGTAACCCCAAACCTAACCCTAACCCCAACTCTAACCCTAACCCTCACCCTAAACCCAGCCCTAACCCTAACCCTAACCCCTACCCTAACCCTAACCCTAAACCTAACCCTAAACACTAACATAACCCTAACCCTAACCCCAAACCTAACCCCAACACTAACCCCAACCCTAACCCCAATCCTAACCCTAACCCTAACCCTAAACTAAACCCAACCCTAACCCTAACACTAACCCTAACCCTAACCCTAACCCCAACCCCAACCCGAACCCCAACCCTAACCCCGACCCTAACCCAAACCCTAACCCTAACCTTGACCCTGACCCTAACCCTAACCCTAACCCTAACCCTAACCCCAACCCCAACACTAAACCTAACCCGAACCCGAACCCTAACCCTAACACTAACCCTAACCAAACCCTAACCCCACCCTAACCCTAACCCTAACCTTAACCCTAACCCTAACCGCAACCGTAACCCTAACCCTAACCCTAACCCTAACCCTAACCCGAACTCAACCCTAACCCTAACCCTAACCCTAACCCTTACCGCAACCCTAACCCTAACCCTAACACTAACCCAGACCCTAACCCTAAATCCAACCCTAACCCTAACACTAACCCTAATCCCAAACCTAACCCTAGCCCTAACCCCACACCTAACACTAACCCTAAGCCTAACCCTAACCCCAACCCTAACCCTAACCCTAACGCTAACCCCAACACTACCCCAAACCTAACCCCAAACCAAACCATAACCCTAACCCTAACCCAAACCTACCCTAACCCTAACCCTAACCCTAACCCTAACCCTGACCCTGACCCTAACCACAACCCTAACCCTAACCCTAACCCTAAGCTTAACCCTAACCCTAACCCTAACCCCAACCCTAACCCTAACCCCAACCCTAACCCTAACCCTAACCCTAACCCTAACCCAACCCTAACCCTAACCCTAACCCTAACCCCAAACCTAACCCTAACCCCAACCCTAACCCTAAGCCTAACCCTAACCCAACCCTATTCCTAACCCTAACCCTAAACCTAAACCTAACCCTAACAGCTACCCTAACCCTAACCCTAAACCTAACCCCAACACTAACCCCAACCCTAACCCAAATCCTAACCCTAACCCTAACCCTAACCCTAACCCTAAACTAAACCCAACCCTAACCCTAACACTAACCCTAACCCTAATCCTAACCCTAACCCTAACCCCAACCCCAACCCTAACCCCAACCCTAACCCCGACCCAAACCCAAACCCTAACCCTAACCCTAACCTTGACCCTGACCCTAACCCTGACCCTAACCCTAACCCCAACCCCCACCCCAACACTAAACCTAACCCGAACCCGAACCCTAACCCTAACCCTAACTCTAACCCTAACCCAAGCCTAACCCAAGCCTAACCCTATCCCTAACCTTAACCCTAACCCTAACCCCAACCCTAACCCTAACCCTAACCCCAACCCCAACATTAAACCTAATCATAACCCCAACCCTAACCCTAACCCTAACCCCAACCCTAAACCTAACACTAACCCTAACCCTAACCCTAACCCTGACCCCAACCCTAACCCTGACCCTAACCCTAACCCCAACCCCAACACTAAACCTAATCCTAACTCCAACCCTAACCCTAACCCTAACCGTAACCCCAACCCTAAACCTAACACTAACCCTAACCCTAACCCCAAACTGAACCCTAACCCCAACCCTAACCCCTTCCCTAAACCTAACCCGAAACCTAACCCTTACCCTGACCCTAACCCTAACCCTAACCCTAACCCTAACCCTAACCCAACCCTAACCCTAACCCTAACCCCAACCCTAACCCTAAACCTAACCCAGACCCTAACCCTAAATCCAACCCTAACCCTAACACTAACCTAACCCCAAACCTAACCCTAACCCTAACGGTAACCCTAACCCCAACCCTAACCCTAACCCGAACCCGAACCCCAGCCCAAACCCTAACCCTAACCCTAACCCTAACCCTAACCCTAACCCCTACCCTAACCCTAACCCTAACCCTAAACACTACCCTAACACTAACCCTAAATCCAACCCTAACCCCAACACTAACCCCAACCCTAACCCTAACCCCAATACTAACCCTAACCCTATCCCTAACCCAACACTAACCCTAACCCTAACCCTAACCCTAACCCCAAACCTAATCCTAACCCTAACCCTAACCCCAACCCCAACACTAACCCTAACCCTAACCCCAACCCTAACCCTAACCCTAACCCAACCCTAACCCAACCCTAAACCTAACCCTAACCCTAACCTTAAACCTAACCCTAACCCCAACCCTAACCCTAACCCTAACCCTAACCCTAACCTTAACCCTAACCCCAACCCCAACCCCAACCTTAAACCTAACCCTAACCCTAACCCTAACCCCAACCCTAAAACTAACACTAACCCTTACCCTAACCCTGACCCCAACCCTAACCCTAACCCTAACCATAACCCCAACCCTAATCCTAACCCTAAACCTAACCCCTACCCCAACCCTAACTCTACCCTAACCCTAACCCTGACCCTAACCCTAACCACAACCCTAACCCTAAGCCTAACCCTAACCCCTACCCTAAGCCTAACCCTAACCCTAACCCTAACCCTAACCACTACCCTAACCCTTACCCTAACCCTAACCTCAACACTAACCCCAACCATAACTCAACCCTAACCCTAACCCCAACCCTACCCCTAACCCAGACCGTAACCCTAAATCCAACCCTAACCCTAACACTAACCCTAACGCCAAACCTAACCCAAACCCTAACCCTAACCCCAAACCTAACCCTAACCCTAACCCTAACTCTGACCACCACCCTAACCCTAACCCTAACCCTAACCACTACCCTAACCCCAACCCTAACCCTAACCCTAACCTCAACACTAACCCCAACCCTAACACCAACCCTAACCCTAACCCTAACCCTAAACTTAACCCAACCCTAACCCTAACACTAAACCTAACCCCTACCCCAACCCGAACCCTAACCCCGACCATAACCCTAGCCCTAACACTAACCCTGACCCTGACCCTGACCCTAACCCTAACCCTAACCATAACCAGAACCCTAACCCTAACCCTAACACTAACACTAACCCTAACCCCAACCCGAACCCTAACCCCAACCCTAACCCCGACCCTAAACCTAACCCGAACCCTAACCCTGACCCTGACCCTAACCCTAACCCTAACACTAACCCTAACCCTAACCACTACCCTAACCCTAACCATAACCCCAACCCCAACACCAAACCTAATCCTAACCCCAACCCTAACCCTATCCCTAACCCCAACCCTAAACCTAACACTAACCCTAACCCTAAACCTGACCCCAACCCTAACCCTAACCCTAACCCAAACCAAAACCGAATCCCTAACCCTAACCCTAAACCTAAGCCCTACCCCAACCCTAAGACTACCCTAACCCTAACCCTAACCCTGACCATGACCCTATCCCCACCCTAACCACAACCCTAACCCTAACCCTAAACCTGACCCTAACCCTAACCCTAACCATAACTCAACCCTAACCCTAACCCTAACCCCAACTCTAACCCTAACCCAGACCCTAACCCTAAATCCAACCCTAACCCTAACACTAACCCTAACCCTAACCCTAACCCTAACACTAACCCCAAACCTAACCCTCACCCTAAACCTAACCCTAACACTAACCCCTACCCTAACCCTAACCCTAACCCTTACCAATACCCTAACCCTAACCCTAACCCCAACACTAAACCCAACCCTAACCCTAACCCTAACCCTAAACTTTACCCAACCCTAACCCTAACACTAACCCTAACCCCTACCCGAACACGAACGCTAACCCCGAACCTAACCCTAACCCTAACCCGAACCCTGACCCTGACCCTTACCCTAACCCTAACCCTAACCCTAACCACAACCCTAACCCTAACCCTAACCCTAACCCCATGCTTAACCCTAACCCTAACCCTAAAACTAACCCTAACCCTAACTCAACCCTAACCCTAACCCTAACACTAACCCTAACCCCAAATCTAACCCTAACCCTAACCCTAACCTCAACCCTAAACCTACCCTAACCCTAACCCTAAACTTAACCCAACCCTAACCCTAACACTAACACTAACCGTAACCCCAACCCCAACCCGAACCCTAACCCCAACCCTAACCCCGACCCTAAATCTAACCCGAAACCTAACCCTGACCCTGACCCTAAACCTAACCCTAACCCTAACCCTAACCCTAACTCAAACCTAACCCTAACCCTAACCCCAACCCTAACCATACCCCTAACCCAGACCCTAACCCTAAATCCAACCCTAACCCTAACACTAACCTAACCCCAAACCTAACCCTAACGGTAACCCTAACCCCAACCCAACCCGAACCCGAACCCCAGCCCAAAGCCTAACCCTACCCCTAACCCCTACCCTAATCCTAACCCTAACCCTAACCCCAACCCTAAACCTAACCTTAACCCCAACCCTAACCCTAACCCTAACCCTAACCCAACCCTAACCCTAACCCTAAACCTAACCCCAACACTAACCCCAAACCTAATCCTAAACCCAACCCTAACCCTAACCCTAACCCCAACCCTAAACCTAACACTAACCCTAACCCTGACCCCAACCCTAACCCTAACCCTAACCCTAACCCAAACCGAAACCGAATCCCTAACCCTAACCCTAAACCTAACCCCTACCCCAAACCTAAGACTACCCTAACCCTAACCCTAACCCTGACCATGACCCTATCCCTAACCCTAACCACAACCCTAACCCTAACCCTAAACCTAAACCTAACCCTAACCCTAACCCTAACCCTAACCATAACTCAACCCTAACCCTAACCCTAACCCCAACTCTAACCCTTACCCAGACCCTAACCCTAAATCCAACCCTAACCCTTACACTAACCCTAACCCTAACCCTAACACTAACCCCAAACTTGACCCTAACCCTAACCCTAACCCTAAACTTAACCCAACCCTAACCCTAACTGTAACCCTAACCCTAACCCCAACCCTAATCCTAACCCTAAACCTAACCCTAACCCTAAATCCAAACCTAACCCTAAAACTACCCCTAACCCCAAACCTAACCCTAACCACTAACATAACCCTAACCCTAACGCCAAACCTTACCCCAACATTAACCCCAACCCTAACCCCAATCCTAACCCTAACCCTACCCTAACCCTAACCCTAAACTAAACCCAACCCTAACCCTAACACTAACCCTAACCCTATCCCTAACCCCAACCCCAACCCTAACCCCAACCCTAACCCCGAATCTAACCCAAACCCTAACC
>NC_139472.1:24667500-24675000 GCF_057233095.1 Heloderma suspectum | reverse complement strand
CCCTAACCCTAACCCTGACCCTGACCCTAACCACAACCCTAACCCTAAACCTAACCCCAACGCTAACCCCAAACCTAACCCTAACCCAACGCTATTCCTAACCCTAACCCTAACCCTAAACCTAACCCTAACCCCTACCCTAACCCTAACCCTAAACCCAACCTCAACACTAAACCTAATCCTAACCCCAACCCTAACCCTAACCCTAACCCTAACCCTGACCCCATCCCTAACTCTAACCCTAACCCGAATCCTAACCCTAACCTGAACCCAAACCCTAACCCTAACCTCTACCCCTACCCTAACCCTATCCCTACACCTCACCCTACCCTAACCATAACCCTGACCCTAACCCTAACCCTCACCACAACGCTAACCCTAACCATAACCATAACTCAACCCTAACCCTAACCCCAACCCTAACCCTAACTCAGACCCTAACCCTAAATCCAACCCTAACCCTAACACTAACCCTAACACCAAACCTTACCCTAACCCTAACCCTGACCCCAACCCTCACCCTAACCCTAACCCTAACCCTAACCCCAACCCCAACACTAAACCTAATCCTAACCCCAACCCTGACCCTAACCCTAACCCCAACCCTAAACCTAACACTAACACTTACCCTAACCCTGACCCCAACCCTAACCCTAACCCTAACCCTAACTCCAACCCTAACCCTAACCCTAAATCTAACCCCTACCCCAACCCTAACACTACCATAACCCTAACCCTGACCCTAACCCTAACCCTAACCACAACCCTAACCCTAACCCTAACCATAACTCAACCCTAACCCTAACCCTAACCCCAACCCTAACCCTAACTCAGACCATAACCCTAAATCCAAACCTAACCCTAACACTAACCCTAACACCAAACCTAACCCTAACCCTAACCCTAACCCCAAACCTAACCCTAACCCCAACCCTAACCCTAACACTAACCCTAACCCTAACCCCAACCCGAACCCGAACCCTAACCCCAACCCTAACCCTAACCCTTACCCTATCCCCTACTTTAACCCTAACCCTAAACCTAACCCTCACCCTCACCCTAAACCCAACCCTAACTCAACCCTAACCCTAACCCTAACTCTAACCCCAAACCTAACCTTAACCCTAACCCAGACCCTAACCCTAAATCCAATCCTAACCCTAACCCCAAACCTAACCCTAACCCCAACCCTAACCCTAAGCATTAACATAACCCTAACCCTAACCCCAAACCATACCCCAACACTAACCCCAACCCTAACCCCAATCCTAACCCTAACCCTAACCCTAAACTAAACCCAACCCTAACCCTAACACTAACCCTAACCCTAAACCTAACCCCAACCCCAACCCTAACCCCAACCCCAACCCTAACCCCAACCCTAACCCCGATTCTAACCCAAACCCTAACCCTAACCTTGACCCTGACCCTAACCCTAACCCTAACCCTAACCCTAACCCCAACCCCAACACTAAACCTAACCGTAACCCGAACCCTAACCCTAACACTAACCCTAACCCAACCCTAACCCAACCCTAACCCTAACCCAAACCCTAACCCTAACCTTAACCCTAACCCTAACCGCAACCCTAACCCTAACCCTAACACTAACCCAGACCCTAACCCTAAATCCAACCCTAACCCTAACACTACCACTAACCCTAAGCCTAACCCTACACCCAACTCTAAACCTAACCCTAACCCTAACCCCAACACTAACCCCAAACCTAACCCCAACCCAAATCCTAACCCTAACCCTAGCCCAAACCTAACCCTAACCCTAACCCTAACCGTAACCCTAACCCTTACCCTGACCCTAACCTCAACCCTAACCCTAACCCTAACCCTAAGCTTAACCCTAACCCTAACCCAAACCTAACCCTAACCCTAACCCTAACCCTAACCCTAACCGTAACCCTAACCCTAACCCTAACCCTAACCCTGACCCTGACCCTAACCACAACCCTAACCCTAAACCTAACCCCAACGCTAACCCCAAACCTAACCCTAACCCAACCCTATTCCTAACCCTAACCCTAACCCTAAACCTAACCCTAACCCCTACCCTAACCCTAACCCTAAACCCAACCTCAACACTAAACCTAATCCTAACCCCAACCCTAACCCTAACCCTAACCCTAACCCTGACCCCATCCCTAACCCTAACTCTAACCCTAACCCGAATCCTAACCCTAACCTGAACCCAAACCCTAACCCTAACCTCTACCCCTACCCTAACCCTATCCCTAAACCTCACCCTACCCTAACCATAACCCTGACCCTAACCCTAACCCTCACCACAACGCTAACCCTAACCATAACCATAACTCAACCCTAACCCTAACCCCAACCCTAACCCTAACTCAGACCCTAACCCTAAATCCAACCCTAACCCTAACACTAACCCTAACACCAAACCTTACCCTAACCCTAACCCTGACCCCAACCCTCACCCTAACCCTAACCCTAACCCTAACCCTAACCCCAACCCCAACACTAAACCTAATCCTAACCCCAACCCTGACCCTAACCCTAACCCCAACCCTAAACCTAACACTAACACTTACCCTAACCCTGACCCCAACCCTAACCCTAACCCTAACCCTAACTCCAACCCTAACCCTAACCCTAAATCTAACCCCTACCCCAACCCTAACACTACCCTAACCCTAACCCTGACCCTAACCCTAACCCTAACCACAACCCTAACCCTAACCCTAACCATAACTCAACCCTAACCCTAACCCCAACCCTAACCCTAACTCAGACCATAACCCTAAATCCAAACCTAACCCTAACACTAACCCTAACACCAAACCTAACCCTAACCCTAACCCTAACCCCAAACCTAACCCTAACCCCAACCCTAACCCTAACACTAACCCTAACCCTAACCCCAACCCGAACCCGAACCCTAACCCCAACCCTAACCCTAACCCTAACCCTATCCCCTACTTTAACCCTAACCCTAAACCTAACCCTCACCCTCACCCTAACCCCAACCCTAACTCAACCCTAACCCTAACCCTAACTCTAACCCCAAACCTAACCTTAACCCTAACCCAGACCCTAACCCTAAATCCAATCCTAACCCTATCCCTAACCCTAACCCTAACTCAACCCTAACCCTAACTCTAACCCCAAACCTAACCCTAACCCAGACCCTAACCCTAAATCCAACCCTAACCCTAACCCTAACACTAACCCCTAAACTAACCCTAACCACAAACCTAACCCTAACCCAGACCCTAACCCTAAATCCATGCCTAACCCTAACACTAACCGTAACCCCAAACCTAACCCTAACCCTAACACTAACCCCAACTCTAACCCTAACCCTCACCCTAAACCCAGCCCTAACCCTAACCCTAACCCCTACCCTAACCCTAACCCTAAACCTAACCCTAAACACTAACATAACCCTAACCCTAACCCCAAACCTAACCCCAACACTAACCCCAACCCTAACCCCAATCCTAACCCTAACCCTAACCCTAAACTAAACCCAACCCTAACCCTAACACTAACCCTAACCCTAACCCTAACCCCAACCCCAACCCGAACCCCAACCCTAACCCCGACCCTAACCCAAACCCTAACCCTAACCTTGACCCTGACCCTAACCCTAACCCTAACCCTAACCCTAACCCCAACCCCAACACTAAACCTAACCCGAACCCGAACCCTAACCCTAACACTAACCCTAACCAAACCCTAACCCCACCCTAACCCTAACCCTAACCTTAACCCTAACCCTAACCGCAACCGTAACCCTAACCCTAACCCTAACCCTAACCCGAACTCAACCCTAACCCTAACCCTAACCCTAACCCTTACCGCAACCCTAACCCTAACCCTAACACTAACCCAGACCCTAACCCTAAATCCAACCCTAACCCTAACACTAACCCTAATCCCAAACCTAACCCTAGCCCTAACCCCACACCTAACACTAACCCTAAGCCTAACCCTAACCCCAACCCTAACCCTAACCCTAACGCTAACCCCAACACTAACCCCAAACCTAACCCCAAACCAAACCATAACCCTAACCCTAACCCAAACCTACCCTAACCCTAACCCTAACCCTAACCCTAACCCTAACCCTGACCCTGACCCTAACCACAACCCTAACCCTAACCCTAACCCTAAGCTTAACCCTAACCCTAACCCTAACCCCAACCCTAACCCTAACCCCAACCCTAACCCTAACCCTAACCCTAACCCTAACCCTAACCCAACCCTAACCCTAACCCTAACCCTAACCCCAAACCTAACCCTAACCCCAACCCTAACCCTAAGCCTAACCCTAACCCAACCCTATTCCTAACCCTAACCCTAAACCTAAACCTAACCCTAACAGCTACCCTAACCCTAACCCTAAACCCAACCTCAACACTAAACCTAACCCTAACCCGAACCCAAACCCTAACCCTAACCTCTACCCCTACCCTAACCCTATCCCTAACCCTAACCCTACCCTAACCATAACCCTGACCCTAACCCTAACCCTCACCACAACGCTAACCCTAACCATAACCATAACTCAACCCTAACCCTAACCCCAACCCTAACCCTAACTCAGACCCTAACCCTAAATCCAACCCTAACCCTAACACTAACCCTAACACCAAACCTTACCCTAACCCTAACCCTGACCCCAACCCTCACCCTAACCCTAACCCTAACCCTAACCCTAACCCCAACCCCAACACTAAACCTAATCCTAACCCCAACCCTGACCCTAACCCTAACCCCAACCCTAAACCTAACACTAACACTTACCCTAACCCTGACCCCAACCCTAACCCTAACCCTAACCCTAACTCCAACCCTAACCCTAACCCTAAATCTAACCCCTACCCCAACCCTAACACTACCCTAACCCTAACCCTGACCCTAACCCTAACCCTAACCACAACCCTAACCCTAACCCTAACCATAACTCAACCCTAACCCTAACCCTAACCCCAACCCTAACCCTAACTCAGACCATAACCCTAAATCCAAACCTAACCCTAACACTAACCCTAACACCAAACCTAACCCTAACCCTAACCCTAACCCCAAACCTAACCCTAACCCCAACCCTAACCCTAACACTAACCCTAACCCTAACCCCAACCCGAACCCGAACCCTAACCCCAACCCTAACCCTAACCCTAACCCTATCCCCTACTTTAACCCTAACCCTAAACCTAACCCTCACCCTCACCCTAACCCCAACCCTAACTCAACCCTAACCCTAACCCTAACTCTAACCCCAAACCTAACCTTAACCCTAACCCAGACCCTAACCCTAAATCCAATCCTAACCCTAACCCCAAACCTAACCCTAACCCCAACCCTAACCCTAAGCATTAACATAACCCTAACCCTAACCCCAAACCATACCCCAACACTAACCCCAACCCTAACCCCAATCCTAACCCTAACCCTAACCCTAAACTAAACCCAACCCTAACCCTAACACTAACCCTAACCCTAAACCTAACCCCAACCCCAACCCTAACCCCAACCCCAACCCTAACCCCAACCCTAACCCCGATTCTAACCCAAACCCTAACCCTAACCTTGACCCTGACCCTAACCCTAACCCTAACCCTAACCCTAACCCTAACCCCAACCCCAACACTAAACCTAACCGTAACCCGAACCCTAACCCTAACACTAACCCTAACCCAACCCTAACCCAACCCTAACCCTAACCCAAACCCTAACCCTAACCTTAACCCTAACCCTAACCGCAACCCTAACCCTAACCCTAACACTAACCCAGACCCTAACCCTAAATCCAACCCTAACCCTAACACTAACACTAACCCTAAGCCTAACCCTACACCCAACTCTAAACCTAACCCTAACCCTAACCCCAACACTAACCCCAAACCTAACCCCAACCCAAATCCTAACCCTAACCCTAGCCCAAACCTAACCCTAACCCTAACCCTAACCGTAACCCTAACCCTTACCCTGACCCTAACCTCAACCCTAACCCTAACCCTAACCCTAAGCTTAACCCTAACCCTAACCCAAAACTAACCCTAACCCTAACCCTAACCGTAACCCTAACCCTAACCCTAACCCTAACCCTGACCCTGACCCTAACCACAACCCTAACCCTAAACCTAACCCCAACGCTAACCCCAAACCTAACCCTAACCCAACCCTATTCCTAACCCTAACCCTAACCCTAAACCTAACCCTAACCCCTACCCTAACCCTAACCCTAAACCCAACCTCAACACTAAACCTAATCCTAACCCCAACCCTAACCCTAACCCTAACCCTAACCCTGACCCCATCCCTAACCCTAACTCTAACCCTAACCCGAATCCTAACCCTAACCTGAACCCAAACCCTAACCCTAACCTCTACCCCTACCCTAACCCTATCCCTAAACCTCACCCTACCCTAACCATAACCCTGACCCTAACCCTAACCCTCACCACAACGCTAACCCTAACCATAACCATAACTCAACCCTAACCCTAACCCCAACCCTAACCCTAACTCAGACCCTAACCCTAAATCCAACCCTAACCCTAACACTAACCCTAACACCAAACCTTACCCTAACCCTAACCCTGACCCCAACCCTCACCCTAACCCTAACCCTAACCCTAACCCCAACCCCAACACTAAACCTAATCCTAACCCCAACCCTGACCCTAACCCTAACCCCAACCCTAAACCTAACACTAACACTTACCCTAACCCTGACCCCAACCCTAACCCTAACCCTAACCCTAACTCCAACCCTAAACCTAACCCTAAATCTAACCCCTACCCCAACCCTAACACTACCCTAACCCTAACCCTGACCCTAACCCTAACCCTAACCACAACCCTAACCCTAACCCTAACCATAACTCAACCCTAACCCTAACCCCAACCCTAACCCTAACTCAGACCATAACCCTAAATCCAAACCTAACCCTAACACTAACCCTAACACCAAACCTAACCCTAACCCTAACCCTAACCCCAAACCTAACCCTAACCCCAACCCTAACCCTAACACTAACCCTAACCCTAACCCCAACCCGAACCCGAACCCTAACCCCAACCCTAACCCTAACCCTAACCCTATCCCCTACTTTAACCCTAACCCTAAACCTAACCCTCACCCTCACCCTAACCCCAACCCTAACTCAACCCTAACCCTAACCCTAACTCTAACCCCAAACCTAACCTTAACCCTAACCCAGACCCTAACCCTAAATCCAATCCTAACCCTATCCCTAACCCTAACCCTAACTCAACCCTAACCCTAACTCTAACCCCAAACCTAACCCTAACCCAGACCCTAACCCTAAATCCAACCCTAACCCTAACCCTAACACTAACCCCTAAACTAACCCTAACCACAAACCTAACCCTAACCCAGACCCTAAACCTAAATCCATGCCTAACCCTAACACTAACCGTAACCCCAAACCTAACCCTAACCCTAACACTAACCCCAACTCTAACCCTAACCCTCACCCTAAACCCAGC